>NC_134355.1:609988979-610048979 GCF_048569485.1 Anomaloglossus baeobatrachus
TCAGCCAGGGGACGGGAAAGGCACGCGTATTTTTGAGAGTGCTTCATGCAAAGCATCTTTTTCTTTTTCAAAAGGGGGCTCAACCCATGCCAGTCAAGTGGGGGTGTGTGTGGCCCCAGTTAGTGGAAACGAGGGAGACTGTGGTTGGAGTCCCCTCGCTGTGTTTCTAAAAGACCCAAAATGAACAAATCATGGCTCTCAGAGGACTTTTCTTCCCCTGGGTCAGCCAGGGGACGGGAAAGGCACGCGTATTTTTGAGAGTGCTTCATGCAAAGCATCTTTTTCATTTTGAAAAGGGGCATCAACTGATGTCATTCAAGAGGGGTGTGTGTGGCCCATTTAGTGGAAACGAGGGAGACTGTGGTTGGAGTCCCCTCGCTGTGTCTCTAAAAGAACCAAGATGAACAAGTCATGGCTCTCAGAGGACTTTTCTTCCCCTGGGTTCAGCCAGGGGACGGGAAAGGGCACGCGTATTTTTGAGAGTGCTTCATGCAAAGCATCTTTTTCTTTTTCAAAAGGGGGCTCAACCCATGCCAGTCAAGTGGGGTGTGTGTGGCCCAGTTAGTGGAAACGAGGGAGACTGTGGTTGGAGTCCCCTCGCTGTGTTTCTAAAAGACCCAAAATGAACAAATCATGGCTCTCAGAGGACTTTTCTTCCCTGGGTCAGCCAGGGGACGGGAAAGGCACGCGTATTTTTGAGAGTGCTTCATGCAAAGCATCTTTTTCATTTTGAAAAGGGGCATCAACTGATGTCATTCAAGAGGGGTGTGTGTGGCCCATTTAGTGGAAACGAGGGAGACTGTGGTTGGAGTCCCCTCGCTGTGTCTCTAAAAGAACCAAGATGAACAAGTCATGGCTCTCAGAGGACTTTTCTTCCCCTGGGTCAGCCAGGGGACGGGGAAAGGCACGCCGTATTTTTGAGAGTGCTTCATGCAAAGCATCTTTTTTTTTTTCAAAAGGGGGCTCAACCCATGCCAGTCAAGTGGGGTGTGTGTGGCCCAGTTAGTGGAAACGAGGGAGACTGTGGTTGGAGTCCCCTCGCTGTGTTTCTAAAAGACCCAAAATGAACAAATCATGACTCTCAGAGGACTTTTCTTCCCCTGGGTCAGCCAGGGGACGGGAAAGGCACGCGTATTTTTGAGAGTGCTTCATGCAAAGCATCTTTTTCATTTTGAAAAGGGGGCATCAACTGATGTCATTCAAGAGGGGTGTGTGTGGCCATTTAGTGGAAACGAGGGAGACTGTGGTTGGAGTCCCCTCGCTGTGTCTCTAAAAGAACCAAGATGAACAAGTCATGGCTCTCAGAGGACTTTTCTTCCCCTGGGTCAGCCAGGGGACGGGAAAGACACGCGTATATTTTTGAGAGTGCTTCATGCAAAGCATCTTTTTCTTTTTCAAAAGGGGGCTCAACCCATGCCAGTCAAGTGGGGTGTGTGTGGCCCAGTTAGTGGAAACGAGGGAGACTGTGGTTGGAGTCCCCTCGCTGTGTTTTACATGCTTTTAGAAGGGCATGACATGGCTTGGAGGTTGACTTTCATCATCTGCAAACTGTTGGCTACCAAAATGCTGCCTTTCCAACAACTGTGGTTTATAGACAATGAGGAACATACTGATGAAGATGAGACGCAGATACCCGATTGGGATGACAACTGAAATATTCGGTCAGGGCAAGAAGAGGCTCGGTCTGAGGGGGAGGGGAGTGCAAACACAACAATTGATGATGAAGTCCTAGATCACACCTACTGTCAACCCACAGTCAGACACTCGAGGAGGTCAACAGAGGCGGTGGAGGAGGATGCAACCGACGTCGAAGTAACCTTGCGCCTTCCTGGACACAGTCGAAGCACTGGTAGCACGTCTACAACTGCATCCTCAGCCACCACTCTGCCTCTGAGCATTATTGGGGGTGGATCAACAGGTCGCATGGCCCTGTAAGCCTTGCCTAGCTGGTCCTTTTTTGACATAAAAAAAGATCGCCCTAATTATGTGATCTGTAACATTTGGCATGGTTATCTTAGTAGAGGTCAAAACCTCAGCAGTTTGACAACTTCTTCCATGAATCGTCACATGAATAAATATCATAAGGCCTGGTGGGAAGCTCACCGTGCTGCAATGCGGCCTAGCGGAGCCAACCATCCACCGCCTGCCCCTTCCAGTGCATCCGCGCGCTCGTCATCTTCTAGGACTGTGGGGACATCTGTCACACCTGTTTTTCCACCCACAACTTCCACCACTGTAACCGCAACAGGCAGTTTGCTTGTTAGGTCGTCAGTTGGTTTGGAAGGGGAAAACAAGTGATTGTGTACAGCTCTCTCAAACATCGATAGCACCAACGTTGGATGAAGGCAACATCATGTCTCCGCCTGCACTTTCCTCACAAACCTGCATTTTTACAGGGACACCCTACTGAACACCGTCTACACACAGCAGCCAGATCTCTGTCCCTCAGATGTGGTCAAATAAAAAGGCCACTTACTGCGACCCATGACAAAGCTAAGAGGTTGACTCTATCCCTCTGTAAGCTGTTGGCTACCGAAATGCTGCCTTTCCGCCTAGTGGACACACAGGATTTTAGAGACCTTATGTCTGTCGCTGTGCCCCAGTACCAGATGCCTAGTCGCCACTACTTCTCTAAGAAAGGTGTGCCCGCGCTACACCAGCATGTCACACACAACATCACCGCTTCCTTGAGAAACTCTGTGTGTGAACGGGTGCATTTCACCACCGATACTTTGACCAGTAAGCATGGACAGGGACGTTACATGTCGCTGACTGGCCACTGGGTAACTATGGTGATAGATGGTGAAGGGTCTGCTGCACAAGTCTTGCCGTCCCCACGACTTGTGTGTCAATCCTCTGTCTGTCCAAGTTCCGCCACTGCTTCTGCATCCTCCACCTCATCTGGGTCCTCCACCTCCGCCCCAAGCCTGCCTGGTCAGGCCACCAGCGTTCTCACTGCGCAGAAGGAATCACGCAACCCTCATTACTATGCTGGCAGCAGAGCGCAACGGCATCAGGCGGTCTTTAGCTTGACATGTCTTGGGAATAAGAGTCACACAGCTGAGGAGTTGTGGTCAGCTCTGCGGTCCGAGTTTAATAAATGGTTGTCTCCACTCAACCTGCAGCCTGGTAAGGCCGTGTGCGACAATGCTGCAAACCTGGGTGCGGCCCCTTCGCCTGGGCAAGGTGACACACGTACCTTGTATGGCTCACGTGTTGAACCTTGTCGTCCAGCAATTTTTAACACACTATCCCGGCCTAGATGGCCTTCTGAACAGGGCACGAAAACTGTCTGCTCACTTCCGCCGTTCAAGCGCCGCAGCTGAGCGACTTGCATTGCTCCAGAAGTCTTTCGGCCTGCCGGTTCATCGCCTGAAATGCGATGTGGCGACACACTGGAATTCAACTCTCCACATGTTACAGCGACTGTGGCAGCACCGCCGTGCCCTGGTGCAATACGTCATGACGTATAGCCTGGGCCAACGAGATGCAGAGGTGGGGCAGATCACCCTGATGGAGTGGTCTCAGATCAAGGACCTATGCACCCTTCTGCACAGTTTCGACATGGCGACGAATATGTTTAGCGCTGACAATGCCATTATCAGCATGACGATTCCAGTCATTTACATGCTGGAACACACGCTAAACACTATTCGGAGTCAGGGGGTGGGACAACGAGAAGGGGATGAACTACAGGAGGATTCATATGCGCAAGACACAACAACATCACCAAGGTCCAGACGTTCATCATCACCAAGGCGCCAGGCATGGCAGCATGGGGGACAGGGATCAACAAGGGCGCATGGTAGCAGGCGAGATGTTGAGGAAGGTGCAGGAGGACATGAAGATATGGAGGACGAACTGTCCATGGACATGGAAGACTCAGCAGATGAGGGGGAGCTTGCTCAAATTTCAGTTGAAAGAGGTTGGGGGGAGATGTCAGAGGAAGAAAGAACGGTTAGCACCTCTATGCCACAAACACAGCGTGGACTTGGTCCGCATGGCTGCGCAAGACACATGAGTGCCTTCTTGTTGCACTACCTCCAACATGACCCTCGTATTGTCAAAATTAGAAGTGATGATGACTACTAGCTTGCCACACTATTAGATCCCCGGTACAAGTCCAAATTTTGTGACATAATTCCACCCATAGAAAGGGACGCACGTATGCAGGAGTATCAGCAGAAGCTGTTACTCGATCTTAGCTCGGCTTTTCCACCAAACAACCGTGCAGGTGAAGGGAGTGATTCTTCCAGTTGTAACTTGACAAACATGGGACGGCCTCGTCATCTTCAACAGTCTACCCGTACCAGTAGGACCGGATCTGGTGCTGGTAACAGCAATTTTATGGAATCTTTTAATAATTTTTTTAGACCCTCCTTTGCAAGGCCACCAGAGACAACAAGTCTGACACATAGTCAACGGATGGAGAGGATGATACAGGAGTATCTCCAAATGAACATCGATGCAATGACTTTTCAAATGGAGCCTTGCTCCTTTTGGGCTTCAAATCTAGAAAAATGTCCAGAGCTCTCCAGTTACGCCTTGAAGATTTTGTCGTGTCCAGCTGCCAGCGTTGTCTCTGAACGTGTCTTCAGTGCTGCTGGGTGTGTGCTGACAGATAAGCGCACGCGTCTGTCCAGTGACAATGTGGACAGACTGACGTTCATCAAAATGAACAAGTCATGGATCCACAAGGAATTTACTACCCCCTGTGTCATCCTGGGGAGAGTAAATGCTTGTGGATTTGGAATGTGCTTGATGCAAATCAAAACATCCTGTTTGCAACTAGGTCACAAGTGCTGCCACTGAATGGGTGGGTGTGTGTGGGGCACAATTTTTGGAAAAAAAGGGAGGCTCCGCTTGGAGTAACCCTTGCTTGCTGTGTTTTTTAAAAATGATACAAGATGAACAGATCTGAAGGCAAGATGAAGGCAACATCATGTCTCCGCCTGCACTTTCCTCCCAAACCTGCATTTTTCCAGGGACACCCTACTCAACACCGTCTACAGACAGCAGCCAGATCTCTGTCCTTCAGATGTGGACAAATAAAAGGCCATTTCCTGCGACCCATGACAAAGCTAAGAGGTTGACTTTATCCCTCTGTAAGCTCTTGGCTACGGAAATGCTGCCTTTCCGCATGGTGGACACACAGGATTTTAGAGACCTTATGTCTGTCACTGTGCCCCAGTACCAGATGCCCAGTCGCCACTACTTCTCTAAGAAAGGTGTGCCTGCGCTACACCAGCATGTCGCACACAACATCACCGCTTCCTTGAGAAACTCTGTGTGTGAACAGGTGCATTTCACCACCGATACTTGGACCAGTAAGCATGGATAGGGACGTTACATGTCGCTGACTGGGCACTGGCAAACTATGGTGAGAGATGGAGAAGGGTCTGCTGTACAAGTCTTGCCGTCCCCACGAGTTGTTTCAATCCTTGTTCTGTATGTAGAAGTTAATACACTGCTTCTGCCTCTTCAACCTCGTGTGGGTCCTCCACCTTGGCGCAAACCCTGTGTGGTCAGGCCACCCTTCCAAGCAACTGCGCACAAGGACTACCGCACACCTCCTTACTATGCTGGCAGCAGAGCTCAATGCCATCAGGTGGTCAAAGTTTTACTTTGAAATGTATGGGAAATGTGAGTCACACCGCTATTCCAGAGAATAGGAGTCAGGCAGGGTCAAAACATTAATTGAGGAACAGGAACAGAATGGGACGGCCAGGACTTAATCAGAAAACAAGCAGAGGTGAAATGCGGATCGGCCAACAAGGTACATAAACAGCAAGCAGGAAAAGTAGTCAGGTAACAAGCACACAAAATCATAAAACTGAACTGGGGGTAAAATTAACCAGAGGTTCATAGCTATGTCTGGCAGTGGTCTGCAGACAGGATGGGCATAAAAAAGGGTGTGGTGTCTTCCCATTGGTTGTAGCTGAATGATGGTATTTCATCTGTGAGATACCCACCAGCTACATTCAGCCAGAGATTCTGCATCTGTCAAGGTAATGCAGCCCAGTGGGTGAGCATAACCTGCGTCCACCTGCGCCGCTGGCATGGACTCCTCTCCCATCATCAGCACTATTCATGAAAGGAACACGTTGTAACCTGGCGACCGTAGTACAAATTGACGGAGCGGACTCCGTTGGTGACTTAACAGCCGTGTGCGGCAATGATGCAAACCTGGCTGCGGGCCATCGACAGGGCAATGTGACACACGTGCCTTGTATGGCTCACGTGTTGAACCTAATTCTCCAGCAATTTTTAAAACACCATCACGGCCTACATGGCCTTGTGCAGCGGGCACGCTCGCTATGTGCTCACTTCCATCGTGCGCACACAGCAGCTCAACAACTTTCGTCGCTACAGAAGTCTTTAGGTCTGGTGGTTAAACGCCTGAAATGCGATGTGCCCACACGCAGGAATTTGAATCTGCACATGTTGCAGCGTGTGTGGCAGCACCGCAGAGCCCTGCTGAAATACGGTATGACATATAGCCTGGGATAACTTGATCAAGAGGTGGTGCAGATCACGCTGCTGGAGTGGTGTCAGATCAAGGACCTATGCACCCTGCTACACAGTTCACAAATGTCGACGAAGATGTTTAGCACTGGCAATGTCATTCTCAACGTGACAATTCTGGTCATCTACATGATGGAGCACACTGTAATTATTATTCGGAGTCAGGTGTTGGGACAAGAGGAAGGGGAGGAAGTACAGGAGGAGTCATATGCGGAAGGGATAACAAGATCTACGAGGTCCAGATGGTCAGCGGCACCTATGCGGCAGTCATGGTGAGGGAGAGGGATTAACAAGGGCGCATAGTATCAGCAAAAAGTGTGGATGAAAGTGCAGGAGCCCATGAAGAAATGGAGGACGAACTGGCGATGGGCATGGAAGACTCAGCAGATGAGTGAGAGCTTACTCACATTTCGGTTGTGCGAGGTTGTGGGGAGAGGGCAGAGGAAGGATGCACGATTCTCACCTCTCTGCCACCAACACACCAAGGACTTGGTCCTCCTGGATGCACAAGACACATGAGCGCCTTCTTGCTGCACTACCTACATAACCCTCGGATTGTATGAATTTGAAGTAATCCTGAATACTGGGTTGCCACACTGTTAGATCCCCGGTACAAGACAAAATTTGGCGAACTAATTCCTGCCATAGAAATAGACGCACGTATACAGGAGTATCTGCAGAATGTGGTACGCAATCTTAGATCTACTTTTCCACTAAACACCAGTGCTGCACAGAGTGAATCTCAACGCTTTGTCATGGATAGGAGGAAATGGTCTTTTACTTGTCCACATCGGAGGGACCGAGGGATGGCTGCTGTGCTGAGATGGCGTTGAGTACGGTGTCCCTGCACAGTTGCACTTTTGGTCATATCCCAAAATGAGTTGAAAAAGGACAGATGCTGTTGGAAAGGGGAACAGGTGTGTTGGAAAGGGGAAAAAAGTTTTGGTCCGTGGATTTGGTGGTTAAGCAACTGTAACATTTGCTGAAGAAACAACATCTGTTACAGTGGGACTGGCAGATTTGGATAAAGTGGTATATAATCTGTGACCGCTATATAACGAAAATTAATAAGAAAAGAAAGACAAAGGTATATATCCCCATCAGCAGTCAGTGTCCACCGTGCTCCCAGTTGGAAAAGGAGAAGTTGGCAACTTGAAGTTTTGGTGGAGGATACAGAGCTGTGTGGCTATGAAACTAATAGTAGCCTGAACCGAGTTAGACGCCATTCGGATCTGGAGACTGGGAGCCCTGTTAGCGTCACAGGGTCCACATGCCCACCCAGCCCAGGAACTCCCTGTTAACAACACAGGGGCCATTGAGTACGCTGAACGTGTGCGTAGGGGCCACACCTGTGGACAGCAGGCGCATCAGCAGCAGCAGGCCTGTTAATGCCACTGGGCTGCACAAGCAGGACTGTTAGGACAGGAGCTGGTCTTAACCGTTCTGCGTTACCAACTGTGGTGGTGGCCTGCATCCACCACCCTATCCCTGCCTACCTCTGGCCTAAAGCCGCAATTGGTTCAACACATGGAGGTGTGCTCTTTCGGAGCATAATAGAAGACTGCGCACCTCCTTGTTGGCTCCAGCCACTTTTATAACCTGGGTCCGCCCCAAACCAGGGTGAACCACAATGCACCTCCTGGAGACAAAAGTAGAGTGACACGTCATGAGTGGCATAACTAGCGTCCTATTTGGAAACGCAACTTCAATGATGACCTCATGGCTGCCATGACCCAAACACCTCACCAGTCATCGTCTGACCATCAATAATGCGGTGACAAGTCATAGGTGTGGGCCTCTGCAAGCCATTTGGGAGGACACCTGATGCCCTGTGGTCTATATGGGACCCCCACATCAGTGCCAGGGCCAAAGAGTTCATTACCGGACCTAGTCTCTGATGCAGGAAGTGCCTGAGCATGCTCAGTAGCATGAAATACAGTCTCTGAAAAAAGACTATCAGCTTTAGCATGGTGTCTAGGCACAAAACAGGACTTAGACCCGGCACGGAATGCAAGCACCTGTGCAAAGAGGCTTTTCACACTTAGTGTGGGAGCATGCGCTGTATCACGAAAAGAAGACTTAGCGGCAGGAATAACACAGTCAGGCTGAGCATACTCACTACGCGAAACACTGTAATTAGGCTTCAGCTGGGGTACATCGGCACACGCATGCGCACTAGCTGCCTCTCCACACTTAGACGTGGAGGGGAAATTTGTCTTGGAGATGCTGTCTATGAACAGAAGGAAAAGCTAAAGGAAGCCTGACTTTCTATCCCTCCGAATTATGAAATGCAGCAATGAATTCCATGAGTTTGCTATAACATTAGCGTAGCAAAATGTGCATGAGGGTGTGATGTAGAGGTGCTAGAAATAGCTTGTCACCAGTGGGGCACTAATGGAATACAACAGCCAGTTCTATGATGCCACTAAATGGCAGTATTTTGTGCTATCATTATAGCTTATTAAATACAGAGCAGGAGGTTGTCATGCAGAGGTGCTGCACATAGATTTGCAGTAGTGTGAATAGACAAAAGTACAATAGCCACGTTTAGGATACAACTAGGTACACTGAGTGTTTGCTAGTATAATGGCTGAGTTTAAAAAGTTAGAGTGTGCAATGCAGGCAGACGTGCTGCAAATATCGTTCCAATACTGTGAATAGACAAAAGTACAATAGCCACGTTTAGGATACAACTAGGTACAGTGAGTGTTTGCTAGTATAATGGCTGAGTTTAAAAAAGTTTGAGTGTGCAATGCAGGCAGATGTGCTGCAAATAACGTTCCAATACTGTGAATTGACAAAAGTACAATAGCCACGTTTAGGATACAACTAGGTACACTGAGTGTTTGCTAGTATAATGGCTGAGTTTAAAAAAGTTAGAGTGTGCAATGCAGGCAGACGTGCTGCAAATATCGTTCCAATACTGTGAATAGACAAAAGTACAATAGCCACGTTTAGGATACAACTAGGTACAGTGAGTGTTTGCTAGTATAATGGCTGAGTTTAAAAAAGTTTGAGTGTGCAATGCAGGCAGACGTGCTGCAAATATCGTTCCAATACTGTGAATAGACAAAAGTACAATAGCCACGTTTAGGATACAACTAGGTACACTGAGTGTTTGCTAGTATAATGGCTGAGTTTAAAAAAGTTAGAGTGTGCAATGCAGGCAGACGTGCTGCAAATATCGTTCCAATACTGTGAATAGACAAAAGTACAATAGCCACGTTTAGGATACAACTAGGTACAGTGAGTGTTTGCTAGTATAATGGCTGAGTTTAAAAAAGTTTGAGTGTGCAATGCAGGCAGATGTGCTGCAAATAACGTTCCAATACTGTGAATAGACAAAAGTACAATAGCCACGTTTAGGATACAACTAGGTACACTGTGTGTTTGCTAGTATAATGGCTGAGTTTAAAAAAGTTTGAGTGTGCAATGCAGGCAGACGTGCTGCAAATAACGTTCCAATACTGTGAATTGACAAAAGTACAATGGCCACGTTTAGGATGCCACTAGGTACACTGAGTGTTTGCTAGTATAATGGCTGAGTTTAAAAAAGTTAGAGTGTGCAATGCAGGCAGACGTGCTGCAAATAACGTTCCAATACTGTGAATAGACAAAAGTACAATAGCCACGTTTAGGATACAACTAGGTACACTGACTGTTTGCTAGTATAATGGCTGAGTTTAAAAAAGTTTGAGTGTGCAATGCAGGCAGATGTGCTGCAAATAACGTTCCAATACTGTGAATAGACAAAAGTACAATAGCCACGTTTAGGATACAACTAGGTACACTGTGTGTTTGCTAGTATAATGGCTGAGTTTAAAAAAGTTTGAGTGTGCAATGCAGGCAGACGTGCTGCAAATAACGTTCCAATACTGTGAATAGACAAAAGTACAATAGCCACGTTTAGGATGCCACTAGGTACACTGAGTGTTTGCTAGTATAATGGCTTAGTTTAAAAAAGTTTGAGTGTGCAATGCAGGCAGACGTGCTCTGCAAATGTCTTTGCACTAGTGGGACTATAGCAAAGTTTAATAGCCACGTTTAGGATGCCACTAGGTACACTGAGTGTTTGCTAGTAAAATTGCTTAGTTTAAAAAAGTTTGAGTGTGCAATGCAGGCAGACGTGCTCTGCAAATGTCTTTGCACTAGTGGGACTATAGCAAAGTCCAATAGCCACGTTTAGGATGCCACTAGGTACACTGAGTGTTTGCTAGTAAAATTGCTTAGTTTAAAAAAGTTTGAGTGTGCAATGCAGGCAGACGTGCTCTGCAAATGTCTTTTCACTAGTGGGACTATAGCAAAGTCCAATAGCCACGTTTAGGATGCCACTAGGTACACTGAGTGTTTGCTAGTAAAATGGCTTAGTTTAAAAAAGTTTGAGTGTGCAATGCAGGCAGACGTGCTCTGCAAATGTCTTTGCACTAGTGGGACTATAGCAAAGTCCAATAGCCACGTTTAGGATGCCACTAGGTACACTGAGTGTTTGCTAGTAGAATGGCTTAGTTATAATGAGTTGGAGTGTGCAGAGGACAGGAGGGTACAGTGGCAGGATTGTGGTGCTCTGGGTAGAGGAATGGAAGCCTGCCTTTCTATTCCCTCCTAATGGTGAAATGCAGGGAGGAAATCCCTGACCTTGGCTACACAGACGCTGTTGCTGTTTGCAGGACCTGTCACTTATGGCTCTCTGACCCTGCCGGTTTGAGCCCTTAAAAGGACTGCTATAAAGTGCTCTCCCTATGCTGTCTAACGCTGTGTATGCAGCGCATACAGCTGTATCGGCTATAGGACTCAGGAGGACGGAGCTGCGACACTGATGTCTGACAGCAAAGACGCAGAAGGCAGATAATGGCATCCTGGAAGAAAATGTCCGGTTTTATAATGCAGGGACATGTGACATGGACATCCTATCACACATGCCGTTGCTTCTCTGGCTCAAAGTCCACTTAGCTGTGTGTGTGTCTGGGATTGGCTGACATGCTGGCCCGCCCCACAAGACGCGCGCGCTTAGGGAAGAAAGACAAGAAAAAAAAAAAAAAATGGCGATCGCCATTATAGAAACAGCAGTGATCTGAAGGCGCTGTTCACGCACACTATACACTGAAATGTCATAATAGTGTGAGTCACAGAGTGACTTACACTATTACAGCAGAAACCAAGCTAGGATTTTGCTGTTTTTTTGCTGCTAGAACCGTTCTCGAACGTTTCTAGAACTATCGAGCTTTTGCAAAAAGCTCGAGTTCTAGTTCGATCTAGAACAGGCCCCAAAATCACTCGAGCCTAGAACTGGAGAACCACGAACCACGAACCGCGCTCAACTCTAATTATTACTATGAATTGAATATACTATTGAATGACAGAACAGAATAGAACTAAATCCGATTCAATTACAAAACAATAAAGTTAAGGTGTCTACTAATATCAATTGCATTTAGGCAGTTCTCAAGGTTGACTTTTTCATCATGCAAAAACTACTAGCTGAGATCTGAGTCTTAAGGTGGCTTTACACACTGCAACATCGCAAACGACATCGCTGTAATGTCACCGGTTTTGTGACGTAATAGCGACCTCCCCAGCGACATTGCAGTGTGTGAAACACATCAGCGACCTGGCCCCTGCTGTGAAGTTGCTGATCGCTACAAATCGTTCAGGACCATTCTTTGGTCCTTTGTTTCCCGCTGTGCAGCATGATCGCTAGAAAGTCTCAGTGTGTAAAAGGGACTTTACAGCGACTCTGTTAGCGACTTCCCTTTCAAAAAGCTGCTTTACAACGTCCCCAATGACTAGCTAGGTCATTCTGCAGGTCCGGAGCGCTGTTGCGTCGTTGGCCAGGTCTGCCTGTTTGACAACTCACCAGAGACTTTGTAGCGATCCCGGCCAGGTTGGGATCGCTGGTGGGATCGCTAGAAAGTCTCAGTGTGTAAAGGGGCCTTTACAGACTAAATGGGGAAAGATCTACCTCCAGAACAAGGAAACCAGTCTCTATAAAGCCTTCTATAGGTATCCACCCTGTAAATCGAAATAGCCAGGAACGAAAACCACTGCAAAAGGAAAAGACACTATTAGGGTATGTGCGCACGTTGCTTTTTACCTGCTTTTTACCTGCTTTTTTGCTGCTTTTTCTTCTGCGCTGTTTAATGCCAAAATGGATGTGTTCTTCTATTCAAGCAAAGTCTATGGGAATTTGGGTTTCTTGTTCACACTATGTTGTTCAAAATGCTGCCTTTTTGTGGCAGAACTTTGGTCAAAAACTCAGCTTTGCAGTGCAAAACCCAAATGGCAAAAACAATTGACATGTTGCTTCTTTGAAAAGCTGAGTTTTTGACCAAAGTTCTGCCTCAAAAAGGCAGCATTTTGAACAACATAGTGTGAACAAGAAACCCAAATTCCCATAGACTTTGCTTGAATAGAAGAACACATCCATTTTGGCATTAAACAGCGCAGAAGAAAAAGCAGCAAAAAAGCAGGTAAAAAGCAGGTAAAAAGCAACGTGCGCACATACCCTTACACAGATGAACTTTGAAGATTCAGGGCCTAAAGCCCACTTTACACGTTGCAATTAGTTGTACAATCGCATTTGCGATGTGACACGCCCAGGTTGCATATGCGATTGAATGAGATCACACGTAGGTCGTTCATTTGCTGTCACACGTGCGTTAGTAGTCTATGTTAAATTGGTCAATTTTTTGTGCGATCCTTTAGATCATGTGTTCTGTGACGTATGCATTGGGCACCTTTTTTTTTTTTTTTTTTTATTTATTGACTTGCCAAGCGTGTGTAATGTGTAGGGATGCGTTTTTACTATGTCATCTGCCATTCAGCTCTGCTACATGGCCGCTAACAGCAGACACAGACAGCCATGTAGCAGAGCTGAATGGCAGATGACAGCAGACACAGACAGAGCCGCACTGTCAGAATGAACTCGGGTGAACTTCACCCGACTTCACGGTCATGCTGCGGCTCTGTCTGTGTCGCGCCCTGATTAGCGGTCACCTGTGAAGGACTCACCGGTGACCGCTAATCTCCTAAGTTACTGAAGTTAGCAGCCCTCTCTCATATACTCACCGATCCCCGATCTCCGGCGCTGCACGGCGTTCACACTGCTCCGGCGGCTTTTACTGTTTTGAAAAAGCCGGCCGCCCATTAAACAATCTCGTATTCCCTGCTTTCCCCGCCCACCGGCGCCTATGATTGGTTACAGTGAGACACGCCCCCACTCTGAGTGACAGGTGTCACACTGCACCCAATCACAGCAGCCGGTGGGCGTGTCTATACTGTGTAGTGAAATAAATAATTAAATAATGAAAAAAAATGGCGTGCGGTCCCCCCCAATTTTAAAACCAGCCAGATAAAGCCATACGGCTGAAGGCTGGTATTCTCAGGATGGGGAGCTCCACGTTATGGGGAGCCCCCCAGCCTAACAATATCAGCCAACAGCCGCCCAGAATTGCCGCATACATTATATGCGACAGTTCTGGGACTGTACCCGGCTCTTCCCGATTTGCCCTGGTGCGTTGGCAAATCGGGGTAATAAGGAGTTATTGGCAGCCCATAGCTGCCAATAAGTCCTAGATTAATCATGTCAGGCGTCTATGAGACACCCTCCATGATTAATCTGTAAATTACAGTAAATAAACACACACACCCGAAAAAATCCTTTATTAGAAATAAAAAACACAAACATATACCCTGGTTCACCACTTTAATCAGCCCCAAAAAGCCCTCCATGTCCGGCGGAATGCAGGATGCTCCAGCGTCGCTTCCAGCGCTGCTGCATGGAGGTGACCGGAGCTGCAGCAGACACAGCCGCTCCTGTCACCTCCACACAGCTAATGAAGACAGCCGTGCGATCAGCTGAGCTGTCACTGAGGCTACCCGCTGTCACTGGATCCAGCGGTGGCCGCGGGTAACCTCAGTGACAGCTCAGCTGATCGCGCTACTCACCGCCGCTCCTATCACCTCCACGCAGCATTTGAGGTGAGTAGCGTGATCAGCTGAGCTGTCACTGAGGTTACCCGCGGCCACCGCTGGATCCAGTGACAGCGGGTAACCTCAGTGACAGCAGCTGATCGCGCGGCTGTCTTCATTACCTGCGTGGAGGTGACCGGAGCGGCGGTGTATTCTGCAGCTCCGGTCACCTCCATGCAGCAGCGCTGGAAGCGACGCTGGAGCATCCTGGATTCCGCCGGACATGGAGGGCTTTTTGGGGCTGATTAAAGTGGTGAACCAGGGTATATGTTTTGTTTTTTATTTCTAATAAAGGATTTTTTCGGGTGTGTGTGTTTATTTACTGTAATTTACAGATTAATCATGGAGGGTGTCTCATAGACGCCTGACATGATTAATCTAGGACTTATTGGCAGCTATGGGCTGCCAATAACTCCTTATTACCCCGATTTGCCAACGCACCAGGGCAAATCGGGAAGAGCCGGGTACAGCCATAACGTGGGGCTCCCCATCCTGAGAATACCAGCCTTCAGCCGTATGGCTTTATCTGGCTGGTTTTAAAATTGGGGGGAACCGCACGCCGTTTTTTTTCATTATTTAATTATTTATTTCACTACACAGTATAGACACGCCCACCGGCTGCTGTGATTGGGTGCAGTGTGACACCTGTCACTCAGAGTGGGGGCGTGTCTCACTGTAACCAATCATAGGCGCCGGTGGGCGGGGAAAGCAGGGAATACGAGATTGTTTAATGGGCGGCCGGCTTTTTCAAAACAGTAAAAGCCGCCGGAGCAGTGTGAACACCGTGCAGCGCCGGGGATCGGGGATTGGTGAGTATGAGAGAGGGCTGCTAACTTCAGTCACTTAGGAGATTAGCGGTCACCGGTGAGCCCTTCACAGGTGACCGCTAATCAGGGCGCGACACAGACAGAGTCGCAGCATGACAATGAAGTCGGGTGAAGTTCACCCGAGTTCATTCTGACAGTGCGGCTCTGTCTGTGTCTGCTGTCATCTGCCATTCAGCTCTGCTACATGGCTGTCTGTGTCTGCTGTCAGTGGCCATGTAGCAGAGCTGAACGGCAGATGACATAGTAAAAACGCATCCCTACACAGTACACCCGCTTGGCAAGTCAATAAATAAAAAAAAAAAAAAGGTGCCCAATGCATACGTCACGGAACACATGATCTAAAGGATCGCACACAAAATTGATCAATTTAACATAGACTACTAACGCTCGTGTGACAGCAAATGAACGACCTACGTGCAATCTCATAAGATCCCGTATGCAACCTGGGCGTGTCACATCGCAAATGCGATTGTACAACTAATTGCAACGTGTAAAGTGGGCTTTAGTTTTCCCAGATCTACTACTGGCATTTAAATAACATCCACTTGCTTGTAGTGCTGTAAGGCTTAAACACTCTTTCCTGTCTGGCTGTAGTCTGAAGCTTTAAAGGAAAGGTGTCGTCAACATTTTTTTTTTTCTCAATAACTGAAAAAATATAAAGTATTAATGTTTTAATGTTATGATTAAATAATATTATTTGTTTTTAATTGAGAAAAATATAAAAAAAAATAAAAGTTTGATATTTTCCACTCTTAAACACTTGGGGGAGCAGCTGCTAAAATCCTACAGAAATCTTAGTGTAAAACTAGCTCCCAATTCAGCTGCAGTAAAAGTGGATGGAATCTGCTCTCCTGTGTGTGATGTCACCTCCCCCTCCCAATCTGGGTGTTTCCAAAAGGATAAGAGAGAATGAAGTTTAGGATCACAGTGCGGAGCCATTTTGTTGGTGGCCGCAAAGTGATCCTAATATGTCTAAAGTGTCACTAAGGCCAGCTGCGTAGTGCTCCTGCGCCGCACTGCATCCCAATGCCCCGCTGACTGTATTCTAATGCCCCGCTGTTTCCCAATGCCCCACTGACTGTTTATCAATGCCCCCCCACTAACTGTTTCCCAATGCCTCACTGTATCTTGCACCACCATATACTGTCGGGCGGGATCAAAGGTCCAAGGTGACATGCGACGAGGAGGGGTGATCTGCAGCCTGAGCGGCACTGCACTACAGATGTCACACCACGCTCACTGCTCCCAGCCGCATGCACTCACCTCAGACCTGCACCCCCGGCAGTCTGTCTGTCCTGTCAGCGATCACAGTGCATAGCAGTGAGGAGTGGAGGTCCGAGGTGAGCACACGTGGGGAGGGTGGTGAGCAACGGGGGAGTGAGCGGGGGGGTGAGCGGAGTAGGGGGGAAGGGTGAGCAGAGTGAGGGGGAGGGGGAGCGGAGTGGGAAGTGGGTGACCGGCAGAATGCGGGCGGTGACCGGCAGAGTGCGGGAGGTGAATGGCAAAGTGGGGAACAGCACGCCAGGATCAGTTTTGGTGCAATCACCGCTACCCGGTGCACCCCCACCAGTACTCACTCCATCCATCCTCGCGGGTGTCAAGGGGAAAGTGGAGCACACAGCATATGCTGTGACCTCCACAGAGATGGTGACGATCTCCTCCTTCTGCTGTGATCTGGAGAGACCAGGGGCTGTCTCCAGGTCACAGCAGGGAGCTCTCCTGTATTTTGTATAGGGGTTGGAGTCCATCTATCAGACCCAATGTCCTGGATACTGCTATAAAGGAGATGACTAACTTTCGTTACTCTCTGCAAATCCAAGATGGTACCGCCCAGTGTTTCAGTAAAACTAGAATTAAATAAAAACTAAATAAACAGTGAGTTTAATTTTGTATTAAAAATCCTTGATTTCATAATCACTATTATTAATACAAAAATAAAAAAAGCGACACCTTATCTATAATCCTAGGTACAACTTTTGTGCTACCACTCATAAAGTTAGGTGTTCTATCATCTGAAACTGGTGATAGAATCTAAATCCTCATTACTTCTATGCAGTCCACTATGAAAGGAGCTAGGTTCTGGGAAAGCTTTTGTTTTGTGTCCTATGCCGCTGTGGTGTTAGATTCATTGTAGCTGTGTGGAGTGGTTTTCCCTTTTTGTGTCTGTTTCCTCTTTCTGTTATCCTACCCTTGTGTTTATTTATTGCAGAGGTGAGACTAGTGCTCTCTCCGGCCTGCTCATTAGCCAGGGTGAGTTTGGGGCAAGCAAGGGGTTAGACATGTGATCGACGATGGCGTGAAAGAACCCAGAAAGGAAGGTCAGAAATGCAGGGTACAGCCTCAGGGGAGTGCAGGTGGTGACCCCACCCTCTGTTGTATTGCGATCCCTGTATACCCTGTGTGTTGCAGCACCTGCTGGGGGTTTTCCTGGTAACTGGCAATATCCCATTTGGCACTCTGTGACATGAATGCCTTCCAGTGCTCCACTGGGAAATTAAATATGTAAATTATCTATTTATAAAAGAAGATGACTTGAAATATATTGCCACCTATTGGAAGTAGAAATCCTAAAAGTCAATATTGACCTTTAATGAGTTTTGTCATATGACTCTGGATTAAAACCAAATTAGAAACCACACTAGGCATGTCACTCTCTATAAAGAGAGACATTACCCCTTAGATCCCAGTCTTTAGCCTCTCACCTAGCCAAATCAGCTCTCTGACTTTCCACTGATGAGGGGCAAGACCCTGAAGCACCGTGTCTGCAAATAGAGATTCTGGTTTGGCTTTTATCCTAAG
Organism: Anomaloglossus baeobatrachus; assembly: GCF_048569485.1. Classification (NCBI taxonomy): domain Eukaryota; kingdom Metazoa; phylum Chordata; class Amphibia; order Anura; family Aromobatidae; genus Anomaloglossus; species Anomaloglossus baeobatrachus. The sequence continues at coordinate 610,007,099 of NC_134355.1, forward strand.
TCGTATGACAAGGCTCATTAAAGGACTGATATTGACCTTTAGGATTGCTACTTCCAATAGGTGGCACTGGAGTTCAAGTCATCAAAAGATGCAATTTTCAAACTTATGTTTCAAAATGACTGACAGATTTATTCAGAATGTGTGAAAAGCAAATTACCTATTAAAATGAATATTAAAAGATGATTTCCACTAATATGCACACATATTTATGTCAGTGGATTTTAGCCTACGTGGTGTGGGAAATGTGAAAATTGGTGACGGAGAAATGTGTTAAAAGTGCTTCTTAGATCTTATTTATATGTGCTTGATTTTTTAATGTAAACTAACAAGCAAAAGGGTAACAAATATCTGAACATTTGACTTTCAGGCTCCATATCTCACCATCCACTACAGGTTTGAGCAGGAGACTACCTTCATTTTATAGACAATCATCTTGGCTATCTTATACATAAATTTGACTAGCAACTATTTAGCATATGATTAGTTATACAGATTCTTGTCATATCACTGCATTGTTACTGTTTTGCTCCTAATAATCTAAATTTACATTTTTATTATTTTGTTAGTATTTTATAAATCCATCTTTCACTTTCAATACTTCCTGAATCCTTCTGGGCATCTCTTGATCAGATTAAAACATGACTCAGCAGATTTTTTTTCCAGATATCTTCTACACATTCACATTGTTGGTGCATACTGAATGACTTACTTGGGTATGTATACAGCTTTTTATTCAACTCTACCCACAAGTGTTCTATTGGGTTGAGGTCTGGGAACAGTGGGGGCCAATCCAGGATCTCTACGTCACTGTCATTGAACCATTTCTTCGCCAATCTTGACATATGTTTAGGGTTGTTGTCCTGCTGGAACACTATTTCATCATTTTCATACCTATAGTACTCAAGGGTATAAAGTAACGTGTCCTGTAGGATACTCACATATAGCTCAGCTTTCCGTACCATTGATCTTGGTCAGGTATCCAACACCTTTCGCTGTGAAACAACCCCACATCATCAGGGTTCCTCCATCAAACGTGACAATTCCTTCAATTGCTGGATCCTTTTGCCTTTTTTTTGCTTATATCTTATAGACTCATTTCGACCCATTAGAGCCATCTATTGACTTTCCTCTCATCACTCCAAATCAACCATTTCCAATCTTCTACTGTCCACTTTTTTTACTTTTTTGCAAACTCGTGATGATAACACTTCTTATGACGATATTTAGGTCAAGGCTTCTTCATCTTTTTTCGGGCCACCATTCCATACTTGTGTAACGTGTTGCACGATACTTGAATAGACATCTGTGATCTCGCTATTACGAAGCATATGAACCACCTCCACTGCTGTTTGTTGCACCAGAACTGAAAGACCTTGTGATGAGCCAGCTTGTTGACTCCGTTCACCTCTTGGCTTTTGAATGGATGGACAGACTTAATTTTGTATTTTTTGTATTTTTTGTATTCTTTGTATTCTTTTATCTGCTATGGCACTTACATGATGCATTTTAACAATTTATTGGCAACAGACCACTATGGATGAGCTGGATAATCCTGTTTCTCTTTTCTTGGGAAATCTTCTTCATGGCTGCTCTTCGGTTTAAAACCGAGACCTTTTGCTTTGGAATCAAATTTGTAACACACTGAGCTATTAGGATATATGAGAGCAGGTTGTAATTTATAACAAACAGCAAGAAATTGATTTTTCAAACACCAAGAGCAAAACAGTAACAATGCAGTAACATGACATAACTAATCACATGCTAAATAGTTACAAGTCAAATTTGTGTATGATATAGCCAAGATGATTATACAATGAACGTAGGCTTATGTGTAAAGCTATAGTGGGTAGTGAGATAAGGAGCCTGAAAGTCAAAGGTTCAAAACATTGTGACCCATTTGCTCGCCAGTGTAAGTAAAAACAAATCAGTCAGTCAATGTGATTAGTGTTTTTGATCCAAATTACATAAGTTTTTGGTCACTAAGTAATTTTTTACCTTTGATGTTTCATAGGTGATTTTCTTCAATGATAAAATTAAAAAATTCAAAACCTTTCTCCTATACATTACAATTTTATCGCGGACAGCATATGGACTGCATAATGATGGCATCTGTGTGCTGCCCGTGATTTACATGGATGCAGAATCATGATTCTTGCACATAGTCCGTAAAGAAATTTGGAAAAGTGAACAGCGCCATAGACTACAATGGGTACTTTGTCAGAAGTGCCTGAATGAGAACCTATTCACATAAAGCCGCTTGCAATGAGGAACAATTAAAAGATAGGACTTCACAAGAAATTAGCTGTTTAGTATAGATACCCATGGGGCAATGCCGTTCCCCTTTCTTTGCTACCAGTGCTGTTGCTCTGGAGAGAGGAATCCTGCAATCCTGTTCCCTTTACATCTGTGGTATGTATGCTCTGTTATGCCGTCGGCACTCTGAGTCCTCTCACCTCCACTGTACCCGCTATCCTTGCTTGTCCTCGCAGTCCCAAGGGCTCTCTTGCCCTGCCAACACCCCGGTTCCTTGGGTGTCAGGGGCGCCGCCATGTCCCTGTCTGCTCTCCGTTCTCTGCTTTTTCCTCAGCTTCTGAATCCCATGAATGCTCAGGAGCGCGCTTAGGGCATGGACGCGCTGTACTCCCTTTTCTTAAAGGGTCAGCATGGCCTTACCCGGAAGTGGTTCCCAGTCCCCGCCATTAAGCCCAATGAATTTAAGCTATCTTTCCCAATTGGGATGTGCCTGTTCAACATGTCTCTGTAGCTTAGTCTGCCCGTACTAGATGTCAGGTCCCTCGTCCTATTCCGCACTCTGTCTTGGTGTCTTACCCTGTCTCTGTTCTTGTCCAGTAGTGCACGTGTTCTTGTCTTGTCCATCAGGTTACCTATGGTCCCTGCAAGTACCTTCCATCTGTCAGCTACAGACCACTCCAGCATCTGTCCCAGTTCTTGGTGGACGTACTGTGGCACCAGCTGCTGAGGTATTGGGATCCCCCAGGGATGCCTCCAGGCGGACACTTATCAGCGCTTCTACCTGCTGCCACCTCTGGTGGTAGTAGTGAAGACTCGGTGGTCACTGTGGTCCTCTGGTGGTCACTCCTCCGGGTCAGTGAACGATACCTCAGTCCAAAGGACACACTTATATTTCGCCTGGCAACCCGGGCATGACATGCTCTTTCTGAAGCTATTTGCTTTTGCACACTTTTGACACTTTACCAATAACTAAATTTTAACATTATTTACTTTTTCTTATCTTTATGCCTTAGTCCAGGCTTTTTTCCTTCACTCGTTATGTATTTAGCTTTAAAAAAAATTAATACAGTAATAGTTATTATAATTATCATTTCTTCATCAAAAAGGTTTATACTAAATGGTTTCACTAAACATCAAATTGTTGTCCTTTTTTTACCTGTTTATTCTGAATCCAGACATCTCATGCAGTCGGCATAAGGCAATGGATGAGGCAACCTGGCAACAACTTACAGGAAAAGAATAATGTCTGGGATAAAAACCTGAAATATTGGGCAAAATATATAGAATGTTATTGTTACAATACTGGGGAATATGAAGTGGATCTTTACAGATATTCAACATCTTCATGAGCACTGTCAGAAACCTGGGAGACTCATCATTCCAAATTCTATCTCGGAAATAACTGGGAGCTGTTCCGATAAATTACTTCCTCTAGAAACCAGATATTCTTCCCCTTCTTCTCCCGGGCTGCTGTGCAATTACTGTGTTAAGGTAAGAAGGTTTAGGTTGGACCATGGGGATTTAATATCTCAGGCACTTCAATCTTGGAGAAGATCTATACTGCTGCAGTTTCTGAGAAATTTCTCTAGAGACATCAAACAAGCAGGCCGGAGGCAAATCTTTTCAGTGATTTGTGACTTGTATATGCATGATTTCACTCTTAATCCATAGTGTTGCTTGTCAGGAGGAAGATGTATCTCAGAATTAGGAACCTGATGTGCAAAGATGGATTACTACTGAGAGATCAATCTAATGCTAGTTTCCAATGAGGGCAAGAGATCCAGAATGAACCCAAAAGCTCCACTCCGCTCAATAACTCACTGACATCTAGATGGATATTTTCTTTACCAGAATTTATAGCATTTAAACTGCAAAGTCCTGTGTATATTTTCTAGAAAAATTAATCCTCATATTGTATTATAGTATGTATCTGTGACACCCTGGCCTATCAGGTCGTCACAAGGGTGCCGTGCAATCTGCCCTTCTGCATGGTACCCGCTCCTCCTTGGTTACAGGTCCTGTCCCTTTGGTGTTGCTAAGAACAGGTATACACAAATCCTGAGGAACACTCTGGAGCACACCCACCAGACACCCATTGCGCAGCCTGAGGGGAATAGGACCACCCAGATGGAGGGATGGTAGAAGGAGGGCCAGAAGTGTCAGTCAGCAGTCAGTTTGAGTGCAGCAGTGACAGGAAAAGGTTACGCTGCGGAGCTGGGCTCCTGTACCCATCCCAGGTGGCAGACATTGGCCTGGCCTGGAATAAGCTGGAACCCCAGTCACAGGGGGTAGTGACAGGGGGCACAGTACAGCCACGGAGGGCAGTTAGGCCGCCTTGTGCTACAGCCGGGCAGGGGCCAGGGCACAACGGGGTATGCGGACCCTAGGCTGAGAAGTAGCTTTATGCAGCCCAGTAATTCACCTGACAAGGACGGAGTCTTCACGAGTCATTCTCCACCCACTCCAAAATCGGGGTACTAGCGCAACGACGGGGATAGGACTTCCCAAAACAGTCCCGAAAATCCCAAGCGTGAACCCTGAGAGCAAGCTCACTCCGCTAGCCACGCGGGTGAGCGGCACCCAAGTAGTTTCAGGCGAAAGGGATCCACAAAGAGTAAACACAGTGCCAAGTTGCAAGGCTTCAGACCAACCAGCAATGCCAAAAGGGCATGGACCCATTGTGTTCAAACAAAGGCTACAGGGCTTTCAGGACTTTGGTTTACCCGTTGTCGGTGTCAGCATCTCTGGACTGTGTGAGTACGTTGTGCCCCTTTACTCCCGACGGGTCCCCAGCCTTCCAATATCGAGCCCCGGAAACCTTCCTCCTGCCCACGGAGGGGTTAACATTACGAGCTGCCATCCCATCGCTCCCGGGCGCTCTCTCGCAAATGCAGCAGCGGTGGTATCCCACTTTTACCACGACCCATGGGTGGCGTCACGAACATTACTCAATTTTTCCACCCCTTTTGTAAATATTTTTTCCCCCTTTTCATTTCGAGCGGCCGCGCAACCCCGCCTTTGGTCCAGAGACCCCTCGAGCCACTGCGGATGCGGATACAAGCAGCCATCGGCTGTCGCGGGGGCGGCACACTTCAAATATCTGAATGTGTGATGTTTTCAACGGGTAACAAGTAGAGGTGAATGAATTTCCCGAAATTCATTTTAGGCAGATTCAATTCAGTTCAGTTGTCATGAGAAGACATTTTGTTATGCTTTGAAGGCTTTCCAGACCCCAAAGTAGAATAAAGTGAGGATAGGGAAGAGGGTATATATGATAAATTACACTATACTCACTTGTTCTAGCTGCTAACCTGACTCCTTATTCTGATTTTGCAGTGGTTCAACTATCTAGCACTCCACATGGGGTTTCAGTTAAAATGTTAGTAGTAAAGGCTAAGGCACTGCAAAATGAAATAAAATGGGGGTAACAGTAGGACAAATATAGATAGAGAATAAATAAATAAAAAAAAATGACGTGGGGTTCCCCCTATTTTTGATAACCAGAGCAGGTAAAGCAGACAGCTGGGGGCTGGCAGTATCAGGCTGGGAAGGTGTGAAACCGAGAGGTTACTCCCAGGATACAGCAGGTCATTAACAAGGAACGATACCAGACTAGATTTAAATACAACATTTTTATACCCCGAGAAATGCAACGGGGATGTAAAGCAAATGTAAACACAAACAAATGTACAGGCACCCGGTTACTGAATCGGGATCAGCGTGCTGGGCTAAGGACTGACTCCAATAGGATAGGAACTAACAGGAACAGTTTACTTAGCCAGGAATGTCTGGAAACACTGCAAGGTGTAAATCACTGGGTGTATGAAGGAGCTGCCCCTAAACCAGTACACCAATTAAAAATCTTAGCAAACACTCTAATTCCCCGCCCTTCCCCCACACATATAAGCAATACAGGAAAGTAACCCGGGGTTGACCAATGGCTAGCAGAGATACACTAGTGTGACGCCCTGGGCAAGCCAGGGGTCACAGGTCATCACACCACCACACCCTACATCCCAGTTAGGAACACCAAAGCTACCAAAATCCTTGTTGCCTTCCTCCAGGGGCTGATGTTCACACCGGGGGGTGGGCCAGGCGGTTGGCTCCGCCCACCGAGGAGTACACAGCCCTGGAGGCGGGAAGAACTAGGCAGATTAGCTCAGGGGGAGCTTGAGTGAGGAGCTAAGTGAAGGAGAAAACAGCTAAGTGAAAGTGAAGTGGTAGTGGAGCAAAGAAGAAAAGGAACAAAAGGGAGCGTAGAAAGGCTTGAAGTGAGTCCAGCTAAGTGCAGGACAGGTCAGCAAGGTCAGCAACAGCGGTGATCGTCTGGAGGGGGACTGCTCGGAGGTTGCTGGAAGGACCGCGGTCGAGTAGTGGCCCGGCGGTCTGGAGCAGTATACGAAGAACAGTCAGCACCAGGGCAGGGGCCTCTTGGACCCCGGCAAGGCTAGGAGTCGCCATAATTTGCCAAATCCGTCAGTGAAGGGGACGTCGATCCCCCAACAACCAAGTCCCGATTGAAGACAACCGTCCAACCATTAGTGAGGAACACCGCCACCGCCAGGGCACCAGTTCCTCAGGACCAGCGTCTGCGGGCAAAGTAGGGCTCCTCTGGCCCATATCCAAGCCGGGGAGCGGGTTACCGGTGGGAACCCATCGCTACCAACTTAGAAACATCAGGTGCAGGTCAGAGGGACATCACCGTTACCTGCTGGGAGAGCAAGTACAGCCGTCCGTGGGAACCGTCTTTCCAGCCGTGTGGTTTACCGTAAAACTGTGTCAACGTCTCAGGCTGAGTGAGTACCACAGTGCCGCAAGGCACAGCGCTGCCCCCGCGTCCCTGCGCCCACCAGGCCCTGCACCCTGACACCCCATCACCGGGCCCCGGGATCACCAACCCCTACCCACGGAGGGGCAACACAACACCTGGCTGCTCCGCATCACCACTCCCGGGATCCCCATATTGAGCAGCGGTGGTGCTACAAATCACCACAACCGTGGGTGGCGTCACGGACAATCTCCCCAACAAAACCCCTTTCACTCACGGGCGAGGAGTGCTGCTCGAGAAACCCCCCGGGATCCGGCCCACCGCTCGAGCCACCACTGAGCAGCAGCAGCCGGACCCGAACAGAGGCAGAGCGCGGTGCCGGCACCCTCCTCCCCGCCCGCGACAACTTGGCGTCACGAACAGGATCTTACCGCTCTGCCATTGGGTAGAGGTGCGCCTTGTGACCGCCGGAGGTATCCGGCTGAAAATTTCCAGAAGTCGCCATCTTTGGCGTGAAAAGTTCCCGCTCGAGCATCTTCTCGAGTAGCAGAGGCGCAAAGGCCAAAACTCCGCCCCAATAGAGGAGTGGCAGGGAAGAAGCTAAGGGGGACGGAAACAAGATGTCTGCGCCCGACGGAGCCGCTGGAGGAGCGGTGGTCGCAGCCGCAGTGGCACCCGCGGATGGGAATGGGCCTGCCCAGGTCCCGGCCGCACTGGCGGGAGGTGCCGCGCCCCCGCGCTCGCTCAGGTTATGCCGTTTTCCTTGCCCTATGCGCCCGGAGCTGCCTGGCTACCGCAGTATGATGGGAAACCGGATGCCTTACAGACCTTCCGGGAAAAGCTTAACCCGTTGCTAGAGCTGTACCCCCTGACTGATAAGCAACGTGCAGCGATAGTGCTAGGCCAGTTAACCGGTGCGGCTGAGCAGGAAGCGGAGACCTGGGCCGAGGGGGACCGGCTCTCTGTAGCCACCATCTTTGAGAAGCTACAGACTGCCTTCGAGACCCGGACTAAAGTTGAGCTGAGGATGCAGTTTTACCAGTGCCGGCAACGGGCTGGGGATAGCATTCGGGACTATGCTTTACGTCTGCAAACCGCCCTCCGCACGCTGAAGCGGGTGAATCCTATTAATGAGGCGGATAGCAACAAGATGTTAGTAGAGCAATTTGTGCAGGGGATGAGGTCCCCTGAGGATCGTAAACAACTCCGGCTGTGGGCCCTGGAACACCCTGATGTGGACTTTGCTGTGTTAAAGGAACGGGCCATTAAAGCACTACAGCCCCCAGCCTCAGAAGCCCTGGAGCCAGCCCCGTGGCCCATCGAGACAGCTCCCGTGGTGGTGGCCCCGGCTCTACCAACCTCTCCAACGCCTGCAGCCCCAAGCAGCACTATGGAAGAACTGGCAGCCCAGGTCCGTCGCATGGACGGAGACCTCGCCAAGATTCTTGCTGCACTCCAACCGTTGACCAGATCTCAGCCTTCAACACCGATACAGCTTTCCGACAGCCCTGAAGATGTCCCCTGGATGCAGCGGAGAAGTAATAACAATCCGAGGAGCAAGCCTCCCATCTGCTACAAGTGCCGTAAGCCTGGGCACTACATCAGAGAGTGCCCGTTAAACGAGCAATCCCTGGGGCCCCGGGCCAATCCTCAGGAGTAGAACCCTGTGGCCCCCCGGACTGGCGGGACCGATATATCGGGGCCCGACCCATCATTCCCGTGGTTGTGGACGGCATACCGGTGATGGCCCTCTTGGACACTGGATCCCAGGTAAAAAACATACCATATACGTTGTACCAGCGGTATTGGGGGATAGACGAGCTGGCACCCCCAGATACTAGTATAACGCTAATTGCTGCCAATGGACTCCCATTGACCCAAGTGGGGTATAAACAGGTGGCTATGACGGTAGGGCAAGCTGAACTGCAACACCAGGGTATGATTGTGATCATGAATGAACCTAGTGATCATAACCCGAAGATAGTGCTAGGAACCAATGTGATGGAGCACTGTATGGGTGATGTGTTGGTCCTACTGCAGCAGCTGGCCGCCACGGCGGCGGGGAGCCGACAGAGAGCTGTGCAGCGAGAGATCCGAGCCTTGATGTACCGCCAGCATGTAAACTCAACGGGAGGAGAGATTGGTGGGGTGAGAGTGATGGATGTGGCCCCGTTGCTTGTGCCCCCTAGGAGTGAGATGATGATCTGGTGTAGAGCAGCGGTAGGGCCTCAGGGGCGTGACTACCCTACCATGGTGGAGCCCATACCCTCTGAGCACTGGCCCACGGTAATGGCCGCCCGAGGGGTGGTGGACGTGAAGAAGGGGAGAGTGCCCGTGAGGGTGTTGAACTGTGGGGAGGATGAAGTCAGGCTTCCCCGGTATGCCACCATTGCCAAGCTACTCACCCTAGATCCCCACACCATCCAGGAAGCCAGTCCCTCCGTCTCCCCACCTACTACCAGCACTTCCCCGTTGCAAGGGGAGGTAGGTGAGTGGCACCAGCAGCTACACATGGGCACTGATGATACCCCTACACATCACAAAGCAGGGGTATACAGGGTGGTGCGGGAGTACGAACAGGTTTTCAGCAAACACCCACTAGACTTTGGGCAGATCAAGGGGGTTCAACACCATATCCACACCGGGGAACACCCCCCTATCAAAGAGAGGTACAGGCCTATTCCCCCTGCACATTATCAGTGTGCCAAAGATATGTTGAGGAATATGAAAGAGGCAGGGGTTATTCGGGACAGCTGTAGTCCCTGGGCCGCTCCGTTGGTACTGGTCAAGAAGAAGGATGGTACCATGCGGATGTGTGTGGACTACCGGAAGATTAATCAGATAACCCATAAAGATGCCTACCCACTGCCCCGGATTGAAGAGTTTTTGGCCGCGCTGAGAACTGCAAATTACTTCTCTACCCTTGACCTCACCAGTGGGTACTGGCAAGTGGCCGTGGCCCTGGAAGATCGGGAGAAAACCGCCTTCACCACCCCAATGGGGCTCTGTGAGTTTAATAGTATGCCGTTCGGGCTGTGCAATGCCCCTGGAACCTTCCAACGGCTGATGGAGTGCTGTCTGGGACACCTAAACTTCGAGACCGTCCTATTGTACTTGGATGATGTGATTGTTTACTCCCAGACGTATGAAGCCCATCTGGAGCACCTGGCCGAAGTGTTTGCGTCCCTTGCCAAATACGGGATGAAGTTGAAGCCCTCTAAGTGCCACCTGTTGAAACCCAGAGTGCAGTACCTGGGGCACGTGGTGAGTGCAGAAGGTGTTGCCCCTGACCCTGAGAAGATCACTGCCATCCAGGGCTGGCCAAGGCCAACCACCGTGAGGGAAGTAAGGCAGTTTCTGGGTCTGGTGGGGTACTACCGGCGCTTTATCAAAGGGTACACGAAGATGGCTGCTCCCATGCAAGATCTCCTCGTGGGACAGACCAAAGGTGGTAGACCCATCGGAGCCCCACTGGTGTGGGAAGACAAGCATGAGGAATCCTTCTGCCAGCTGAAAGCAGCCTTGACCGGAGAAGAGGTCCTGGCGTATCCCGACTATGGCTGCCCGTTCATCCTCTACACAGACGCCAGCAATGTGGGGCTAGGAGCAGTCCTGTCCCAGGTCCAGGATGGGAAAGAGAAAGTGATTGCTTATGCCAGCCGGAAGCTTCGGCCAACGGAAAGGAATCCGGAGAATTACAGCTCCTTCAAGCTCGAGCTTCTGGCATTGGTATGGGCTATCACGGAGAGATTCCGTCACTACTTGGCCGCAGCAAAATTCACCGCTTTTACGGACAACAATCCGTTGACTCACCTGGATACGGCCAAGTTGGGCGCGTTGGAGCAGCGGTGGGTGGCCCGGCTAGCCAACTATGACTTCACCATCAAGTACCGTGCTGGTCGTGTCAACATTAATGCTGATGCACTCTCCCGAATGCCCCATTTGTCAGAAGAAGGGTGCGAGGATGATGACCTCGAGGAGATCGAGTTGCCTGCATTTCACCGGCCCTCAACCGAGAGGATACAGGTACACCAACAACGGGTGGACTTGGAGCCACGGCCCAGTCAAGAGTGGCAGGAAGCTCAAAACCAGGCGCCGGCTGTCCGCCTCGTCAAGACCCTGGTGGAACAAGGCGCTGTTGGGATAGACCCTGCCGCCCCGGCTGAAGCCCAGCGCTTGTGGAAAGAGCGGAAGCGGCTGTATCTACATCAAGGGAAGCTGTACCGTGAGCTGATCAACCCAAAGACTCATGAGAAAATCTGCCAGTTGGTTATTCCCCAAGCTGATGTGCCTACTGTTTTGCGGGCATACCATGATGGTGCCGGGCACTTTGGGTGGAAAAAGCTGGAGATGCTGTTGAGAGAGCGGTTCTACTGGAGTGGGATGCGGGAGTCGGTGGAAGCCTGGTGCCGGGAGTGTGGCCCTTGCACGCTGAGGAGGAAGGATGAGACCAGCCAGAGGGCACCCCTGCACCCAATCATCACCCATCAGCCACTGGAACTGGTCGCCCTAGACCATGTCAAGCTCACCCCCAGCCGAAGTGGGTACGCCTATGCGTTAACCATCGTAGACCACTATTCAAGATTCATGGTGGTTGTCCCTGTCAAGGACCTGACTGGTTGAACTGCTGCTCGAGCGTTCCAGGCTTATTTCTGCCGCCCACATGGATATCCAGAAAAAGTGCTTACTGACCAAGGCCCGGCTTTTGAAGCGGAGGTGTTCCACGAGTTTTGCCAGTTGTACGGCTGTAAGAAGATCCGGACCACCCCTTACCATGCCCAGACCAACGGCATGTGTGAGAAGATGAACCACTTGGTCCTGGGACTCCTCAAGACGTTACCGCTGGAAGAGCGGAACCTGTGGCCGGAGAAGCTACCCGACTTGGTCGACATGTACAACAATATCCCGTCCAGTTCCACAAAGTGCACCCCAGCATATCTGATGAGGGCTCTCCCCGGCCGCCTGCAGGTGGACCTGGAAATGGGGTTGGAGGCCCCGGAAGCCCTTCCTTCCACAGCTGAATGGGAAACTCGGCGGAGGTCACAATACCGGCAGATTCAAGAGTATGTCGAGAAGAACTTGAGTCGGAGTCGGGAACTGCAGGAGCAGCACTTTAATCAGAAGGCGTCTGCTGGCCCTTTCCAGCCCGGGGATGTTGTCCTGAAGCGGAAGAGGAAAACCCACAAGCTGGATGACCAATGGGAGCAGAACCCGTACGTCATACAGCCCACCGGATGGGAAGATGGGGAGGCCTACCAAATTAGCCGTGACCAAGGAGGCACTTTGGCCACAGTTTCCCGGGACCATTTGAAAAGGTGCCCACCAGCATTGAGGGCGATGGCTGAAGTACCAGTTCCTCCACCAGTGGAGAAGGCAGAAGAGGTGATCCACACTGTGATGGGTGTCTTCCCAGCAAACTGGCCTACGCAGAATGGTGCGGTGATTCTTCCAGTGATACTGTTCCCACAACCTGTGGATGAAGAAGTGGTGGAAGCGGTCAACCGTGAACCAGAACCAGTGCCAGTACCCAGGGATGAACCTGTACCCAGCTCCCCTATGCCTCCACCTGCCCCACACGATAGAAGGGAGGAGGAACCGGTTGTTCCCTCTGCCCCACTGCATAGCCCCACTGACACCGGCCCCGAAGGTCCACCCATCCCAACCTAGGTAGACCCCCACTTAGGTACAGGGAGACTGTCCTTTAAAGAGGGGGGTCAGGAAGTCTGTGTGAGTTCATGTTTAAAAATGTTGAAAAGTGTTTGAAAGTTTTGAGAATGATAAGAAAAATGATGATTACCGAGTATTTCACCTGATTCTTTGTGATTGAACCGGCCGGAGCCGGCACCGTTGTCCCCGTGGGGACCGTTTCACAAGTTAGCATGGGAACTATCAATGGACAAGCCCGTGAACTTGCAGGGCAACCACAAACGTTAAGTGGCTTGTAAATATGTTGTTTTACAGTACCGTTTTCCGCAGTTGCCGCCTCCGGAGAGGCAGGTCGGAGGGAGGGCCCTCAGCAGAGCAGGCTGGGGCCCAGCCACCAAAGGAACCGGTGGCTACCCTCTGGAGGGAAGGACAGATCCCGCTCGGGTAACTTGTGCTGGACTGTGGGTCAAGGGGTGCTGCCTGGGCTTTAGGGGCAGCATCAGGGCCAGGTTGCTTGGGTGGGAGAGAGCGGAAACCGTACCCGTAAAACCGTTTAGTAACGTTTAAGAAATGTGCCTCCTGTTGTGGGATGATGTTATAATAAATATGTTACCGTTTACCTTTTTACAGAAAATAAAACCTGTGTTGGACGGGCAGCCCGCGGACGGTCTGCATTTTGCTAAGGGGGAATGTGACGCCCTGGGCAAGCCAGGGGTCACAGGTCATCACACCACCACACCCTACATCCCAGTTAGGAACACCAAAGCTACCAAAATCCTTGTTGCCTTCCTACAGGGGCTGATGTTCACACCAGGGGGTGGGCCATGCGGTTGGCTCCGCCCACCGAGGAGTACACAGCCCTGGAGGCGGGAAGAACCAGGCAGATTAGCTCAGGGGGAGCTTGAGTGAGGAGCTAAGTGAAGGAGAAAACAGCTAAGTGAAAGTGAAGTGGTAGTGGAGCAAAGAAGAAAAGGAACAAAAGGGAGCGTAGAAAGGCTTGAAGTGAGTCCAGCTAAGTGCAGGACAGGTCAGCAAGGTCAGCAACAGCGGTGATCGTCTGGAGGGGGACTGCTCGGAGGTTGCTGGAAGGACCGCGGTCGAGTAGTGGCCCGGCGGTCTGGAGCAGTATACGAAGAACAGTCAGCACCAGGGCAGGGGCCTCTCGGACCCCGGCAAGGCTAGGAGTCGCCATAATTTGCCGAATCCGTCAGTGAAGGGGACGTCGATCCCCCAACAACCAAGTTCCGATTGAAGACAACCGTCCAACCATTAGTGAGGAACACCGCCACCGCCAGGACACCAGCTCCTCAGGGCCAGCGTCTGCGGGCAAAGTAGGGCTCCTCCGGCCCATATCCAAGCCAGGGAGCGGGTTACCGGTGGGAACCCATCGCTACCAACTTAGAAACATCAGGTGCAGGTCAGAGGGACATCACCGTTACCTGCTGGGAGAGCAAGTGCAGCCGTCCGTGGGAACCGTCTTTCCAGCCGTGTGGTTTACCATAAAACTGTGTCAACGTCTCAGGCTGAGTGAGTACCACAGTGCCGCAAGGCACAGCGCTGCCCCCGCGTCCCTGCGCCCACCAGGCCCTGCACCCTGACACCCCATCACCGGGCCCCGGTATCACCAACCCCTACCCACGGAGGGGCAACACAACACCTGGCTGCTCCGCATCACCTCTCCCGGGATCCCCATATTGAGCAGTGGTGGTGCTACAAATCACCATAACCGTGGGTGGCGTCACGGACAATCTCCCCAACAAAACCCCTTTCACTCACGGGCGAGGAGTGCCGCTCGAGAAACCCCCCGGGATCCGGCCCACCGCTCGAGCCACCACTGAGCAGCAGCAGCCGGACCCGAGCAGAGGGGTGAGCGTGGTGCCGGCACCCTCCTCCCAGCCCGCGACACTAGCAGTACTGCAGCAATGGCGGCTGCGTAATATATATTAGACCTGGTCTGGTGCCAATCCTCTACTGAGTCAGTGGGCACATTTGTCTGCAAAAACAGAAAGATACAGGCCAGGCCTGAGGTCAGGACTCACTGTTACATGTATTTATCTCCAGGGGGTCTTGAGGCAAAGAGATATCCATTCCATGTCTGGTTCTGCAACAGTTCTGTATGGCACCAACAATCACCAGGGACAGCTCTCAGGGCTTAAATCACAGTCTGATAGGAAGGCATCAGGTCAAGATGACCTCCGGGTTCGGATCTGCAGTAGTTTTCTCTCTTAGAAAGCAGTTTATATCCACAAGCAGCTGAGTGGACTCTGCTCACACAGTAGTCAGTGGCCTCTCTTTCTCACTGCAGGTCTGCTAGCACTGACCGGGACAGCGGCAGCCATCTCTCTCTCCAGTCTGTCTGCTCTGAGTCCCTCTTCTCCTTCCTCTTCCAGGCGGCACAGACCTTCCCCTAGTGGCTGGGTGGGGAGATTGCTCCTCGCTCACATAACACTGCAGCTGACTCACCAGTCCTCTCACAAAGGTTCATGTTTTTTTGGTCCCTCTTTGCCTAAAAATAGCAGCCAATAAGTGGAGCATCTATTAGAAGGACCAATTTTGGCACTTTACCTGGCTCTTGCCAATTGCCCTACTGCAGTGGCAACTGAGGTAATACTTTGGGGGTTGATGTCATCTGTGAATTCACATATGACATCAAGCCCAGGAGTTAGTAATGAGGAGGCATCTATCAGACACCACCATTACTAACACAGGGAAAAAATAGTTTATTTGAATATACACTCCCCCACACTCCCTCGTTCATCAATTTATTAATTAAAAAAATCCTCAAAGTTCCAACGTAAACCAATGGTGTGCTGTAGTTTTTTAACAAACTTTAGCACCCGAACTGGAAACTCAGACATGGACTTCTATGAAAATCCATTGTTCGAGTTCAAGCTCTGGACACCAGGTGCTTGTTATGCACTCCAAACTTTATTGTTTGAATTCGTTCATTCCTACTGTTCAGGAGGTAGTTTCTTACAAAAATGGTATATTTAACATAGGGCAGGGTCCAAATCTTTTTCTGAAGTGGTAAAAATTATGAAAAAATAGGCAGTTCATCAAGAAAAATAATAAATTGCTACACATTTTGAATGTCAGATGTTGCATTCAATAGAACCATGTACAGTAATTTTTATGCTGGAACATTTTATTTTTTTCTATTAAAAGAACTATAGGGCAATATTCAATATCCCACAGTAAACTGTTTCCTAATGAATGTGGATTGAGGATTTTATTATGCTCGTCTCTAAATGAGCAGCACAATATACAGTAGAAAAAATGTACCATATTTTTTGCTTTATAAGACGCACTAGTGTCGTGGGCGGAGGAGCGGACGCTGCGCTCTCCCACTGCTCGGGTCCGGCTGCTGCTGCTCGGTGGTGGCTCGAGCGGTGGGCCGGATCCCGGGGACTTGAGCGGCGTTCCTCGCCTGTGAGTGAAAAGGAGGGATTGATTGTGGGGATTTGATATTGTCCGTGACGCCACCCACGGTTGTGGTGAGATTGGTGACACCACCGCTGCTCTGGACGGGGATCCCGGGAGCGATGACAGGGAGCAGCCTGGATGTTAGTTCTCCCCTCCGTGGGTAGGGGGTTGGTTGTCCCGGGGCCCGGTGATGGGGTAGGGATTGATGGCAGGCGGGTTACGGGGCCTGGCGAGGTGCAGGGTCGCGGGGGCAGCGCTGTGCCGCACGGCACGGTGGTACTCACTCAGCCAATGATGTACACAAAGTCTCCGGTAAAACAAACGGCTGGATGGACGGGTCCCACAGACGGCTGCGGTGTTTCTCCTCCTGGCAGGTTGATGGTGACTGCCTTTCCCTGCACCTGTGTAGTGTAAACGGTTCCAATGGGTTCCCACCGGTAACCCGCTCCCCAGCTTGAAGGTTGCTGAAGAAGCCCCTTTTGCCTGCAGGCTCTGGCCCTAGGAACTTTAGCCTTGGCGGTGACTGTGTTTCCCTCTAACGGTTGGACTGTTGCCTTCTGTTGGGACTTGGCTGCTGGGAAACCCAGGAGGTTCCCTTCGCTAACGGATTTGACAAATTGCACGGCGACTCCTAGCCTGGCCGGGGTCCGTAAGCCCCTGCCGGATGGTGCTGGCTTCTCTTTGCGTACCGGTCCGGTACCGCCGGGCCACCGCCCATCCACGGTCCTTACGGCTAGCTCCAATAGGCCTCTCCTGCAGACGGTCACCACCATCTGCCAACCTTGCTGTTCCGTCCGGGCCACACACCCGGACCACTTTCTGTCTGCTCCTCTACCACTTCACTCTCCTCTCTCTTTCACTTCCAAACTCCAAACTCTATCTGACTCCTTTTCCCGCCTCCAGGACTGTGAACTCCTCGGTGGGCGGGTCCAACCACCTGGCCCACCCCCTGGTGTGAACATCAGCCCCTGGAGGGAGGCAACAAGGGTTTTTGTTTGACTTAGGTGTGCCTGACCGGGAGTGTGGGGTGTGTTGGTGTAGTGCTTGTGACGTCCTGGCTTGCCCAGGGCGCCACACTAGATTATAAAACACACCCCAAATTAAGATATAAAAAAGGTAAAGAAAAAAATAATGGGGTCTGTCTTATACTCCAGTGGTGTTTTACTGGAGGTGGGCAGCAGTAGTGGTGGAGTGGGGTCACAGGAGGCAGAGGCTGTGCTGGAGTAGTGCGATGCTGCAGGCGCTACAGTGGAGGCTGTGCTGGCTGCCTAGGGGCTGTGCTGACTGCGGTAGTGGCTGTGCTAGCTATGGAGACTGTGCTGGCTGCAGGGGGGCTGTGCTGACTGCGGTAGGAGCTGTTCTGGCTATGGAGGCTGTGCTGGCTGCAAGCTCCGTGCTGGCTGTTTGGAGCATGGCGGTGTGGCGGGTGTCACAGATGTTTCGTCGGTGGTGCAGGCTTTAAAGAAATGGTGCCAGGAGTCAGCATATGCACAGATTGACAAGCCGAGATCTCATTTGCACACGCACCACCTACGGACGCCATTTTCCTTAAGTCTGCTGCTGGGAGATCAATGGGCCAGAGGTGGAACTTGTGTAGATGAGATTTGAGCTGAGAGCTCCATCTGCGCATGCACCAATTCTGGGCGCCCTTATTTGAAGCCCGCACTGTAGACAGAGCATCTCACCCGCCGCACCAGCCTTCTTCAGCTCCTATCGCAGCCAGCACAGCCCTCGGCACAGCAAGCACAGCCCTCACCACAGCCAGGTCAGCGCCCCGACGCCAGCTCAGCGCCCCACAGCCAGCACAGCGCCCCACAGCCAGCACAGCTCCCATTCTCCACCTCCCAGTAAGCTGCATTTGCATTATAAGACACATATTTTTGGGAGGAAAAGTGCATCTTATTCGAAAAATACAGTAATTTACTGCAATTTGTCCAAAATTTCATGTCTCCGGCAATGTATTCCAACAATAGAGATGTCCCAATAATTGCATTGTCCTATCATAATGATGCCACCTTGGCTTGGGGCCACAGCATGCCATTGGACCAAAAGTAGATTAATATTGTAATAACTTTTACATATGTTATTATTATAGCATGGATTTCAATCGTTGAATACCTCTAGTTTAATGCTATTTTAACTGTATCTTCCATTTCGGGTTGACAGGATTGACAAAACCATCATTTTTGTACAGTACTAAGCAATATAGAATTTTCTACAAAAAGATTGTGTCATGTCAAAAATATTTTTTATCTTTCAGGCAGACAGACTTTATTGAATTAGGTGGCAATAGCTGAGGAGGCCATACAGCACTAATTTGGAAATTGCTTTGCTTTAGGGAACAAGTTTTGATATCCTGAACTAAAAACATGGAGAAAATCCAGTGATTAATCTTGGCTTTAAAAGTATTGCTCATAGATTTAACTGTCTTCTCCGGTGACATCCTGGACAGGTTTCTCTTGTACATAGTGTACGACTGTCAAATACTCTGACCTCTCTGGCTCTTTGCTTCCAGACTGAGTTTATTAGGATTTATGGTGCCGTGTGTCCTATATACTGTTTTATATTGTATATACAGTATCATTTCTTATATCACTCATCACGAAATCAAAGTATTTTTACCAGCTACGAATTTAAAACTGTGCTAAAGAGTAACCAATATTTTAATTTATTTTCATAAATTAATTGTACATGTGGAAATAAGAAAGTTTGTAATATTTCTTATCAGAGAAATCTGCTTCTTTCTTTTCGAAAATTGATTGGTCCTTATCAAAATTCTCAATTCTCAGGTAAAATCTGTCTTCAGTTAATACAGATTTTACCATTACTGAGATTGAAGTTGACAGTTGATTCTATGCAGTAATATGTCTGTATCTGCCTCTAGCTCCTATTACTGTCCATAGAAATATAAAAGCACCAACTGTCATCCTGTAAATGGAAAATCTGTCTCCACTTAATACACATTTTACAGATTGTAATCATCTCTAGTAAAAGCTGGATTACAGAAAAGCACAAATAGGGTCTCACCCGGGTGATGAATGAGGGTGAAATCACTGAGAGAGGCTCACCTCGGTGTGTTGTGACAGTCACAACCACTGTACTGGAGATGCTGGAGCCCCATGTGTAGGTAGATTTGAAATGGTGCAGGAAGAGTTAATGCCGTGCTGCCATGAGTGGAAGGAAACTCTAGGAAAAATTAATGGGGATTTTATTTAACAACGTGTTTCGCAGAGTTCTTTCTCCTTCATCAGGTCAAAAATCACATCCATGTCATTTTGACCTGATGAAGGAGAAAGAACTCTCCGAAAAGCGTTGTTAAATCAAATCAACCATTCATTTTTCCTGGAGTTTCCCTCTATTCATGGTAGCGTGGCCTTAAAGGGAACCTGTCATGGGATGTTTATAATACTTACCTAACGGTCAGTGCAGAGTAGACTGGTCAGATGGGCATCTCCGTTCTCTAGGTCTGCTCATCCTCTTTCGGCCATATTTGTCCCCCTTTTGAAGCTAGTGGGGATGACGTATTCTACATCATACATACAAGCCGAAAATTGAGGTCCTGCGCAGGCTCACTTTGATCTGCCCTGAGTAGGGCAGAACAAAGTATTGTAGTGGGACCTCAATGTCGGCTTTTGTGTATGATGTAGAGTGCGTCATCCACACTAGCTTCAGAAGAAGTGCAAAGATGTCCGAAAGAGGAGGCGCGGGACCCGGAGCATGGAGACGTCCATCCGACCAGTCTGCTCTGCACCCACCGTTAGGTGAGTATTATAAACATCTGATGACAGGTTCCCTTTAACCCTTCTTTCACCATTACAGAATATAACCAAAGGTTACACGGTACAAAGATATATTTTACCTGTATCAGAATATAGCCATAAATTCAGAGTAAGCTTTCAATCCAGAAGCAGATTTCTCGGACAATATATATTGTAAAGTTGCTTACTTTCATGTGTTCTATTAATTTATTAAATAAAAGTTCAAACGAGAGGTAACGCTTTAAATTTAACAACATTTTCAAATGGACACGGCCTTCTGTCTGAAGTCCAAATGACTTAAAGCCATGGAGGGTTTTTTATGTTACTATGATGAGGGTATTTTCATGCTCTAAGTAGAGCAATACAATATGTAGATTTTAAGTTCTAAAATACATTTCAGATAGGGGGGCTAAACATGAGATGTTTCTTGGTATGTCACAATATATCACACAATATCTTAGAAAGTAAGTTATTAGGATTGAAATGGATCTTGGGAAGCGAATATTACTGTGAATTGAGATAACCAGACCCAAGGAAGTTTGGTTCGGGGGATACAGCTGGAATTTAGATAAAGTTCGGTTTGAGACGCGGATTTGACCTGAACCCCAATGGGAGTCACTGATTGGACAGTTCGGAACTCTGCCCATATACAGCCAGCCATAAACAGATCACTTCTGGGAGTGGGTGGGCAGGGTTTTTACACTTTTTTTGGTGCACACCACATCTGATTACGCTGTTGTTCCCTCCAGTGTGAGCCGGTCATACAGTGATAGTGGTTCACACTTAGCATACCTGAGCACAGCGATGCTCGAGCAAGTTGCTTGCCATATGTTTGTCAAGGAGAAATTCCATAGTTTTGGAAACCTCCTTCATAATGGCAAATGTCTGCTGAAATCAGATTGGAAAGCACTGAGTGCTAGCAAAGCAATTTAGACCACACAGATATCTGGTATAACCCTCCCCCTCAGTGAGAGTAGGTGCACAAGAGTAGTAGTTTATTTTTTTACAAGCTTTTTATAGAGCTATTATGGGTTAATCTTTTCGTCAAATTCCTAAATATGCCATTGGCTATATTAAAAAAATATGCAAAATGTATGTGACGTGTATCCATTTTGGGACTTCCGCTGCAGCTCCTCCTATTTTCGACTTCATCTCTTGCAATGTTTCTGGCACATAACATCTCAGTCATGAATTTGGACTTGCCTTTGTCTTTTATCACATCTACATTCCATTGCTTTGTATCAGTCTGCAGCTGGTTACCTTGGTATACAGTACACATACTTGCTTTCCTGATTTGTAGCAGTAATCCGAAAACAGACTCTCTCTTCGTACTCATATAAAAGAGAAAACTTGGTTATAGACAAATATATAGTGGTTTTATCTATATATATAATTGCCTTATTCTGTCTGTCTGTCTGTCTGTCTGTCTGTCTATCTGTCTGTCTGTCTGTCATGCTCCGAAATTGTGTCCTTACGGTGACACAAAGCTGATTGGCCGCTGGGCTCGCCATGGCCCCGCCCCCCCCACACGGATTGGCCTCTCGCCCCGGCTCTCTGCAGGCCCCGCCCCCTCACGCAATGCACGCTCGCTGTGGCCCAACTGACACGGGGCTCCGATTCCCAGGTGAGTACACACACATCAGATCACACTCACTCTCACACATCACATCCACACACTCACAACATGCTGGGATATCGCTTGCTTCTACACCGGCTCCGTCAGGATCCCGGCAGCGCCAGACATAACCTTGCGATGCTGGGATCTTAACGGAGGCCGTGAAAGCTGGTAACCATTATACACATCGGGTAACTAAGGTCCCTTAGTTACCCGATGTGTATCATAGTTACCAGTGTACACCGGCTCACACTCACACACACATCACATCGCATCCACACATCAAGGTCCTGCAGCTGCAGAACATACATAACATAACAGCACACACACACACACACAAATCAGATCACACTCACTCACATACACACATCACATCGCATCCACATACTCACAACATCCTGGGATATCGCTTGCTTCTCGGCGGCGATATTGTGCTGTGAGCTTCCAGGACCTGACGGAGGATCACATGGCCAGAAGCATGTGATATCCCCGGATGTTGTGAGTATCAGCGCGTATGTGCAATATCGTCAGTGTCTGTGTGTGTGAGTGTATGCGATCGGGTGTGTGTGAGTGTATGCGATCGGGTGTGTGTGTGAGTGTATGCGATCGGGTGTGTGTGTGAGTGTATGCGATCGGGTGTGTGTGTGAGTGTATGCGATCGGGTGTGTGTGTGAGTGTATGCGATCGGGTGTGTGTGTGAGTGTATGCGATCGGGTGTGTGTGTGAGTGTATGCGATCGGGTGTGTGTGTGAGTGTATGCGATCGGGTGTGTGGGTGAGTGGATGCGATCGGTTGTGTGGGTGAGTGGATGCGATCGGTTGTGTGTGTGAGTGGATGCGATCGGTTGTGTGTGTGAGTGGATGCGATCGGTTGTGTGGGTGAGTGGATGCGATCGGTTGTGTGGGTGAGTGGATGCGATCGGGTGTGGGTGAGTGTCGGCAGAGGAGCACGGCGTGCTGGAGGAGGCTGGGAGCAGAGAGGCTGATCTTGGGGAAGGCTGGGAGGGGGGGGCTGATGCTGAGGGAGGCTGGAAGGAGAGAGGCTGAGCAAACGTGCTCCATCCGCCATACTGCGCACTCCCCATCGTGCTGCATCACCCATGCTGCGCACTCCCAAACGTGGTCCATCCGCCATGCTGCGCACTCCCAAACGTGGTCCATCCGCCATGCTGCGCACTCCCAAACGTGGTCCATCCGCCATGCTGCGCACTCCCAAACGTGCTCCATCCGCCATGCTGCGCACTCCCAAACGTGCTCCATCCGCCATACTGCGCACTCCCCATCGTGCACCATCCGGCATGCTGCGCACTCCTAAGCGGATGGAGCATGATGGGGGGTGCGCAGCATGGCGGATGGAGCACGTTTGGGAGTGCGCAGCATGGCGGATGGAGCACGTTTGGGAGTGCGCAGCATGACGGATGGAGCACGTTTGGGAGTGCGCAGCATGACGGATGGAGCATGTTTGGGAGTGCGCAGCATGCCGGATGGTGCACGATGGGGAGTGCGCAGTATGGCGGATGGAGCACGTTTGGGAGTGCGCAGTATGGCGGTTGGAGCACGTTTCGGAGTGCGCAGCATGGCGGATGGAGCACGTTTGGGAGTGCGCAGCATGGCGGATGGACCACGTTTGGGAGCGCGCAGCATGGCGGATGGAGCACGTTTGGGAGTGCGCAGCATGGCGGATGGAGCACGTTTGGAAGTGCGCAGCATGGCGGATGGAGCACGTTTGGGAGTGCGCAGCATGGCGGATGGAGCACGTTTGGGAGTGCGCAGCATGCCGGATGGTGCACGATGGGGAGTGCGCAGTATGGCGGATGGAGCACGTTTGGGAGTGCGCAGCATGGCGGATGGAGCACGTTTGGGAGTGCGCAGCATGGCGGATGGACCACGTTTGGGAGTGCGCAGCATGGCGGATGGAGCACGTTTGGGAGTGCGCAGCATGGCGGATGGAGCACGTTTGGGAGTGCGCAGCATGGCGGGTGGAGCACGTTTGGGAGTGCGCAGCATGGCGGATGGAGCATGATAGGGGGTGCGCAGCATGGCGGATGGAGCACGTTTGGGAGTGCGCAGCATGGCGGATGGAGCACGTTTGGGAGTGTGCAGCATGGCGGATAGAGCACGATGGGGAGTGCACAGTATGGCGGATGGAGCACGTTTGGGAGTGCGCAGTATGGCGGATGGAGCACGTTTCGGAGTGCGCAGCATGGCGGATGGAGCACGTTTGGGAGTGCGCAGCATGGCGGATGGACCACGTTTGGGAGCGCGCAGCATGGCGGATGGAGCACGTTTGGGAGTGCGCAGCATGGCGGATGGAGCACGTTTGGAAGTGCGCAGCATGGCGGATGGAGCACGTTTGGGAGTGCGCAGCATGGCGGATGGAGCACGTTTGGGAGTGCGCAGCATGCCGGATGGTGCACGATGGGGAGTGCGCAGTATGGCGGATGGAGCACGTTTGGGAGTGCGCAGCATGGCGGATGGAGCACGTTTGGGAGTGCGCAGCATGGCGGATGGACCACGTTTGGGAGTGCGCAGCATGGCGGATGGAGCACGTTTGGGAGTGCGCAGCATGGCGGATGGAGCACGTTTGGGAGTGCGCAGCATGGCGGGTGGAGCACGTTTGGGAGTGCGCAGCATGGCGGATGGAGCATGATAGGGGGTGCGCAGCATGGCGGATGGAGCACGTTTGGGAGTGCGCAGCATGGCGGATGGAGCACGTTTGGGAGTGTGCAGCATGGCGGATAGAGCACGATGGGGAGTGCGCAGCATGGCGGATGGAGCACGTTTGGGAGTGCGCAGCATGGGGGATGGACCACGTTTGGGAGTGCGCAGCATGGCGGATGGAGCACGTTTGGGAGTGCGCAGCATGGCGGATGGAGCACGTTTGGGAGTGCGCAGCATGGCGGGTGGAGCACGTTTGGGAGTGCGCAGCATGGCGGATGGAGCATGATAGGGGGTGCGCAGCATGGCGGATGGAGCACGTTTGGGAGTGCGCAGCATGGCGGATGGAGCACGTTTGGGAGTGTGCAGCATGGCGGATAGAGCACGATGGGGAGTGCACAGTATGGCGGATGGAGCACGTTTGGGAGTGCGCAGTATGGCGGATGGAGCACGTTTCGGAGTGCGCAGCATGGCGGATGGAGCACGTTTGGGAGTGCGCAGCATGGCGGATGGACCACGTTTGGGAGCGCGCAGCATGGCGGATGGAGCACGTTTGGGAGTGCGCAGCATGGCGGATGGAGCACGTTTGGAAGTGCGCAGCATGGCGGATGGAGCACGTTTGGGAGTGCGCAGCATGGCGGATGGAGCACGTTTGGGAGTGCGCAGCATGCCGGATGGTGCACGATGGGGAGTGCGCAGTATGGCGGATGGAGCACGTTTGGGAGTGCGCAGCATGGCGGATGGAGCACGTTTGGGAGTGCGCAGCATGGCGGATGGACCACGTTTGGGAGTGCGCAGCATGGCGGATGGAGCACGTTTGGGAGTGCGCAGCATGGCGGATGGAGCACGTTTGGGAGTGCGCAGCATGGCGGGTGGAGCACGTTTGGGAGTGCGCAGCATGGCGGATGGAGCATGATAGGGGGTGCGCAGCATGGCGGATGGAGCACGTTTGGGAGTGCGCAGCATGGCGGATGGAGCACGTTTGGGAGTGTGCAGCATGGCGGATAGAGCACGATGGGGAGTGCGCAGCATGGCGGATGGAGCACGTTTGGGAGTGCGCAGCATGGGGGATGCAGCACGATGAGGAGTGCGCAGTATGGCGGATGGAGCACGTTTGGGAGTGCGCAGCATGGCGGATGGACCACGTTTGGGAGTGCGCAGCATGGCGGATGGAGCACGTTTGGGAGTGCGCAGCATGCCGGATGGTGCACGATGGGGAGTGCGCAGTATGGCGGATGGAGCACGTTTGGGAGTGCGCAGCATGGCGGATGGAGCACGTTTGGGAGTGCGCAGCATGGCGGATGGACCACGTTTGGGAGTGCGCAGCATGGCGGATGGAGCACGTTTGGGAGTGCGCAGCATGGCGGATGGAGCACGTTTGGGAGTGCGCAGCATGGCGGGTGGAGCACGTTTGGGAGTGCGCAGCATGGCGGATGGAGCATGATAGGGGGTGCGCAGCATGGCGGATGGAGCACGTTTGGGAGTGCGCAGCATGGCGGATGGACCACGTTTGGGAGCGCGCAGCATGGCGGATGGAGCACGTTTGGGAGTGCGCAGCATGGCGGATGGAGCACGTTTGGAAGTGCGCAGCATGGCGGATGGAGCACGTTTGGGAGTGCGCAGCATGGCGGATGGAGCACGTTTGGGAGTGCGCAGCATGCCGGATGGTGCACGATGGGGAGTGCGCAGTATGGCGGATGGAGCACGTTTGGGAGTGCGCAGCATGGCGGATGGAGCACGTTTGGGAGTGCGCAGCATGGCGGATGGACCACGTTTGGGAGTGCGCAGCATGGCGGATGGAGCACGTTTGGGAGTGCGCAGCATGGCGGATGGAGCACGTTTGGGAGTGCGCAGCATGGCGGGTGGAGCACGTTTGGGAGTGCGCAGCATGGCGGATGGAGCATGATAGGGGGTGCGCAGCATGGCGGATGGAGCACGTTTGGGAGTGCGCAGCATGGCGGATGGAGCACGTTTGGGAGTGTGCAGCATGGCGGATAGAGCACGATGGGGAGTGCGCAGCATGGCGGATGGAGCACGTTTGGGAGTGCGCAGCATGGGGGATGCAGCACGATGAGGAGTGCGCAGTATGGCGGATGGAGCACGTTTGGGAGTGCGCAGCATGGCGGATGGACCACGTTTGGGAGTGCGCAGCATGGCGGATGGAGCACGTTTGGGAGTGCGCAGCATGCCGGATGGTGCACGATGGGGAGTGCGCAGTATGGCGGATGGAGCACGTTTGGGAGTGCGCAGCATGGCGGATGGAGCACGTTTGGGAGTGCGCAGCATGGCGGATGGACCACGTTTGGGAGTGCGCAGCATGGCGGATGGAGCACGTTTGGGAGTGCGCAGCATGGCGGATGGAGCACGTTTGGGAGTGCGCAGCATGGCGGGTGGAGCACGTTTGGGAGTGCGCAGCATGGCGGATGGAGCATGATAGGGGGTGCGCAGCATGGCGGATGGAGCACGTTTGGGAGTGCGCAGCATGGCGGATGGAGCACGTTTGGGAGTGTGCAGCATGGCGGATAGAGCACGATGGGGAGTGCGCAGCATGGCGGATGGAGCACGTTTGGGAGTGCGCAGCATGGGGGATGCAGCACGATGAGGAGTGCGCAGTATGGCGGGTGGAGCACGTTTGGGAGTGCGCAGCATGGCGGATGGAGCACGTTTGGGAGTGCGCAGCATGGCGGATGGACCACGTTTGGGAGTGCGCAGCATGGCGGATGGAGCACGTTTGGGAGTGCGCAGCATGGGGGATGCAGCACGATGGGGGGTGCGCAGCATGGGGGATGGAGCACGATGGGAGGTGCACACCTCCCCCCAACACACACACACACGCGCACTGCACAACACACACACACTAGGAATCACAAACAACGCCCTACACAGACACCCACACACACAGACAACGCTGCACACACAAATATACGCACATACTGCACAACACACACATTGCTCAAAACATACCTCCCCCCAAAACACACCACACCCACACAAACCGCACAACACACACACACACACAACGCTACAGACACACAGCGCTCCACAAACAACGCAACACACGCAACACACATACAACACCGCTCTCACCCCCCGCGACACTCAGAACATGTACAGCGCCCTACACAAACACTTGGTAACTACACACAACAACATCTATATATATAACAAAAATCATACATGAACTACACAATACGTAAATTCTAGAATACCCGATGCGTAGAATCGGGCCACCTTCTAGTATATATATATATATATATATATATAAATATACATATATATATATACAGTATATACAGTATATATACATATATATATATATAATATATAATGAAGAAAGAATGAAAACAGTGGTTCTCTTGCCGGTTTCCCATGCTGGTACTAACCTCACTTCAAACTGGACTGGCAGCACCTACCAATGTGAACAGGTGCGTATCTGTACATGATGCAAAACATATGTAAAAAAGAACAGTCGCACACTGCAAAACCACAAAAATACTCTACGTAATAAAAACATTTTTTTGAGGTATTTAGAATATTAGAATGGCCATTGTAAAACTAGCCCAGCGCCACTTCACGGCACCCTCCTTTGCTGGGTACTCTCACTGTAGAAAAGCATATAGAAAATATTTTGTATTCTCACACGTTAAGCACCTGAACTCTGTTGTTCGTGAAAATTCTGTTTCAGTATGAATAACAAACACTGAACCTCGAATTCGCTCATCTCTAATTGAGAATATTACTACTGCTCATAGATTATAAAGCGGCCTGTATCAGGGCATATAATTATTGCTATATGTTTTTCAGTTTTAGTGCGTAAATAAATCAAAAAGGACATTATGCAGCTTTCTAATATATTCATACTTTCTATTTTAATGATAGTTTTTAGAAACGTGTTTCTAAAGTTTCTCCATGAGATAAACGTATGTCCTGGTCACTTGATTATCACTTGTATGAACTATACAATATGAGAGCGACTATTGGGAATTGTACGGTAGTTGAAACAATCCATAAATCTGTGTGATAGACACAGATACTCAGAAAACTCTTAAGAAATTGATGTAGTAAATGTACAATCCCTACTTGAAGGAACATTATATTCTTAGTAAGGTATTGCTAGGGTATTGCTAAGTAATTTTTGAATATGTCATCACTTAAAGCACCACTCCATTGTATTTTGTAATGCAGGGCTGTGCTTCTAATCTATGTTCTCTTCACTTAATCTCATAAGGGGGCTTTACACGCTGCGACATCGCTAATGCGGAGTCGTTGGGGTCACGGAATTCGTGACGCACATCCGGCCGCATTAGCGATGCCGTTGCGTGTGACACCGATAAGTGATTTTGCATCGTTGCAAAAACGTGCAAAATCGCTAATCGGTGACATGGGGGTCCATTCTTAAAAATCGTTACTGCAGCAGTAACGAAGTTGTTCCTCGTTCCTGCGGCAGCACACATCGCTGCATGTGACGCCGCAGGAACGAGGAAGCTCCCCTTACCTGCCTCCCGGCTGCTATGCAGAAGGAAGGAGGTGGGCGGGATGTTACGTTCCGCTCATCTCCACCCCTCCGCTGCTATTGGGCGGCGGTTCAGTGATGCTTCAGTGACGTCGCTGTGACGCCGCACGGACCGCCCCCTTAAAAAGGAGGCGGTTCGCCGGTCACAGCGACCTTTCCGGACAGGTAAGTATGTGTGACGGCTCTGGGCAATGTTGTGCGGCACGGGCAGCGATTTGCCCGTGTCGCGCAACAGATGGGGGCGGGTACCCACACTAGCGATATCGGGACCGATATCGCAGTGTGTAAAGTAGCCTATACAAACCCTCCGCCATCTTTACCTTCTCTCACCGCCATACCCGTTGGTCTCTGGCAATTTGTGATATGCGGGCTACTACAGTATTTCATGGAGGTCACATATCCATGTAAGTCTATGAGAGCCTTGTCCTTGCTCTCAATGATTTACATTGAGCATGTGTTACCATTACCTCGGAATTCTGGAAGTCAGGCAATGCAGTCACGAAATGGCATTGCAGACCTGAGTGGTGTTAAGAAAAGATGAAAATGTTGGTAGGTGACTATATTACAGATTAATAGCACTATTCCTTCTTTGAAACCCCCACCTCACAACACTGGAGCGGTGCTTTAAAGAAGCAATCCAGCAAGTGTTTTTTTTTTCCACCTCTACACTTCTCTTATATGTAGACTTTACATCTGACATCTGTGTAGTGAAGCTTTCTCTTTCTTCTCTTCAGCCGCTATCTCGATCCCTACATATCACCCTACACTGCAGTATATAGAAAAAGTCCAGCTCACCCAATGGAGATGGCTAAATGTTTGATCGGTGCACAGAAATGAAAGCAGGATCCCTCTGCAGCAGGACGTAGTGTAGAAAATTATCCAGCATCCAGATCAGTAGATTGGTTAAAAATCAATTTTCCTTTATTCCAAACTTCATAAAAGCATAAAATTCTCCATCATGATGAAGAACGCATCACAAGGCGTGTAAGGTGGACGCGTTTCAGACAAAAAACTAGCCCTTAATCTGAGACCAATCTCTGTTCGTCTCAGATTAAGGACTAGTTTTTTGTCCGAAACGCGTCCACCTTACACGCCTTGTGATGAATTCTTCATCATGATGGAGAATTTTATGCTTTTATGAAGTTTGGAATGAAGGAAAATTGATTTTTAACCAATCTACTGATCTGGATGCTGGATAATTTTCTACACTATATCACCCTACACTATATTCCTTTATGCTCTGCTATACATTACATAATGAATCTGTACAGCACATAGGCATCTAATAATGATTTTTAGATAATGTTTTATAGCGTCGACCTATTCCGAAGCACTTCACAATTAAGTGTGGAAATTGGAGTTTTCAAATGGTCATTAGCATCTGTTTGTCCAAGTACAGTTACCAAGTGGTACTGGGTGCATGAAGGATGTGGAGACAGATGAACAGGAGAAACTGGATTCTTTGGAAAATTTAGAAATAGAGAAAAGGGAAGAGTTAGTTTAGTGAAGTGAGGTGATAGGTGTGTATAAAGAGTTGTTTTTAATGTACACTTTAAAATGTGGGACCTAGGTATTAATCAAATTATCTAGGGTAGTGCATTCCAGAAAACTGCAGCAGCCCATGAGAAGTTTTGCAAATGGAAGTGGAAGGTAAGTGAATGAATGAAGCATGTAAAGCGGGCTTTACACGCTACGACATCGCTAGCAATTGCTAGTGATATCGAGCGTGTAAGCACCCCCCCGTCGTGCATGTGATATCGTGTGATCACTGCCGCAGCGAACATTGTTGCTACGGCAGCGTCACACGTACTTACCTGGTCGGCGGCGTCACTGTGACTGACGAACAATCCCTCCCTCAAGGGGGAGGGACGTTCGGCATCACCGCGACGTCACTAAGCGGCTGGCCAATCAAAGCGGAGGGGCGGAGATGAGCGGGACGTAACATCCCACCCATCTCTTTCCTTCCGCATTGCAGCCGCATTGCAGCCGGCGGCAGGTAAGGAGACGTTCCTTGCTCCTGCGGTGTCACACACAGCGTTGTGTGCTGCCGCAGGAGCGATGAACAACATCAATAATCAACCATTACCGATTTTTGTTTTTGGGACGACCTTTCCATGGTGAACGATTTTCACCATTTTTGAGGTCGCTTAAGGTCGCTGGTAAGTGTCATACGCTGCGATATCGTTAATGACGCTGGATGTGCGTCACTAACAACATGACCCCGACGATAAAACATTAACGATATCGTAGCGTGTAAAGCCCCCTTAAGTCTTAGGGGTACTTTGCACACTACGACATCGCAGGTGCGATGTCGGTGGGGTCATGTTGAAAATGACGCACTCCGGCGTCGCTCTTGACATTGTAGTGTGTAAAGCCTAGATGATACAATTAACGAGCGCAAAAGCGTCGTAATCGTATCATCGGTGTAGCGTCGGCGAAAACCATAATTACCTTGCTGCGATGGTCCGATGTTGTTCCTCGTTCCTGCGGCAGCACACATCGCTGTGTGTGAAGTCGCAGGAGCGAGGAACATCTCCTACCTGCATCCCGGCTGGCAATGCGGAAGGAAGGAGGTGGGTGGGATGTTTACATCCTGCTCATCTCCGCCCCTCCGCTGCTATTGGCCGCCTGTCGTGTGATGTCGCTATGATGCCACACGATCCGCCCCCTAAAAAAGGAGGTGGATTGCCGGCCAGACCGACGTCGCAGGACAGGTGAGTGCATGTGAAGCTGCCGTAGCGATAATGTTCGCTACACCAGCTATCACCATGATATCCCATCTGCGACGGGGGCGAGGACTATCGCACTCGGCATCGCAGCATCGGCTTGCAATGTCGCAGCGTGCAAAGTACCCCTTAGATCAGTTGCAGAATGGAGAGCACAGGTAAGATGATAGATAGAGATGAGAGAGAAGATGTAGGGTGGTGCAGAACTATAGAGATCTTTTTAGGAGAGAAACAAGTTTATATTGTACTCTGTAGTGGATGGGAAACCAGTGCAATGACTCGCAAAAGGTGGAGGGATTGATGTAGTGGTTGGCCAGAAATACTACCTTGCCTGCCGCATTCAGGATGGATTAGATAGAAGAGTGTTTTGTAAGAGTGAGACCAATCAAGAGAGATGCAGTAGTCCAGATGAGACTGAATAAGAGCAACAATAGGAGTTTTTGCCATTTTAAAGATGAGAAAAGGTTGGATTCTGGAGATGCTTTTAAGACGCAGATGACATGAAAGAATGAATGGATATAGAAAATAAAGGAACGTTTTGTGTCAAATATGACCATAAGACATAAAGTGTCCTGCTTGGGAGTTATGGTTGAACCATCAACAGCAATTGCAATATCAGGTATAGGTAGGTTAGCAGAGAGAGGAAATATGAGAAGTTCAATTTTGGAGAAATTAAGTTTCAGGTAGAGGAAGGATATGATGTTAGAGACAGAGGACAGACAATCACTGGTAATTTGTATTATAGCGGGGGAAATGTCAGGGGAAGTATATAATTAGGTGTCATTGACTCGCCACAGGGCTATGGGGTACGTGGTCCCGGGCGGTGTTCTACTGGGATGTGTCACTGGGTGGCCGTTGCCCGGTTCCGTGACCCTGGTGGTCGCTGTAAAAGGGGTTATGTACAAGGAGTATTTAATAAAGTTTATGTCGTGACGCCACTTGCAGGTTGCAATTATAGAGATAGAACCGCTACTGCACAGTCTCTCCACTGGGGCTGATGTTGACGGCAGCCTGGATTTTGGGCCCTCCACAAGTAGGGACTGGGGCCCCAGGGGGTAGGTGATGGCGTTAGGTGCGGAAAGAAGGTAGGCCACACAAGGGATTGCAGTGTAACTGGTTCCGTTTACTCACAGTGGCTAGTAACTGGTACCCGAAGGAAGGCTGATGTTCACCTCTGGTTCCCTTAGTCCCAGTGCCGGTTAGTGACCTGGTAGCTTCTTTCCCCTTAATCTTTCTCAAGTTGGTGGGTCCCTGTGGCTTGGAGCATCTGGGGGTTCCCTCCTGGGAGTTTCTCAGTCTCTGGTCCGTATGCGGGCAGTGTGAACCCTGTAGGGTCAGTGTTCCGTTCCGGTCCCTGGTTCTCCCGTTACTGCTGGTGCCCCCGGACTTCTAAGGTCAGTGAGGACCTGGATGGTCCCCTCACTGTGCAGATTTTATCAGGTCTGCCTGGAGCGTTTGCCTGACCTAGGGCTCTGTACCCCATCAGTGCTATGGTTCGGGAGTACTTCACCGCACTCCACCGGAAACCACACGCCTGGGCCCTCAGGTCACTGTTACACTCCCGTGTCAGTGCAGTTATGTCCGTCTCCTCTCATTTCCACTTACTAACTGTCTAACTGTCTTTCCCCTCCCACCTGGTTGTCGTCTAGTGAACTGGTTTGGCTCCACCCCTGGGTGGCCATCCACTGGGTCCACTCTAGTCTGTCACCAGTCTGTGGATGGGGAAAATTTGGATTATAATGTTTTTTGCTGTTACCAGCACTGGTCTTCCAGGTCCCTGTGGATAGGCCCTGCATCTTTGACAGGATGCAGTACCTTGTAGTGACCTGATGGGTTCAGGGGCGCTACATTCCCCTTTGGTTAATTCCAGCACGTGCTCGGGCTGCAAAGGTAACACAAGTTAACATTTTTCATTTTTCAAACATAGACATTCTTCCCTCTCAGGGGAGGCACTTTCTTAAACATTTCTAACTGGAGTATCCTTCCCATCAACCACCACCCAAAGGTCCTGGTACCTTTTTTGGTAGCAAAACAGTTCACAGCTACCAAGGAATTGGGAAGGGCCCATCTGGGTCAACTGCCCTCCTGGGATCAGCACTCACAGTCTGGGTACACACGTCCTGTGCACCTCTACTGCCTCCTAGAGGCAGCTGGAGAACTGGTGCTGTTGCAGGAGCGTGGGCTGGCATCTCTGCAGCGGACCCTGCTGGACATATCTCGACATCCAGGGTGTACCAGCCCCATTCCCCATAGTGGGTGGAGATCACAACCGGGGTGTCCTTTATGTCCTTTAAGGAGTTGGGGTCTCACATCCCAGTGGGAGATGAAGTCTCTTTCCTTCAGGCCGGGCTTCGCAATGAAACCCAATCCCCTTTTCAGGCTGAAACGCTCTACTACTCCCTGGAACAGCAGTCCCCGTGCCCTGTAGCAGGCATGTCACAAGCGCTGCTTCTTCTGGAGGTCTCTGGCCTCTGCCTGTGCCTGCCGGGCCTCCCGCTGCTCCTGCTCCTGGGCCAACTTGGAAATCAGGGCCTGGCATGCCCCACGGGTGTGCTCCTTGACATCGGCCTGCTCCCAGGTGGCGATCGCTGCTCCCTCATTGCCCAGTTCAGGGGTTTCTAGATCTTCAACTGGGCAGCTCGATGCTGGGTCTCCGACAACAGCCTGGAACAGTACCTGGGTATTGTTGATGGATGCGGCGTCTTCCTCCGCTGCTCCCGGTGAAGGTGTGGCCCGATCAGTAACAGCTGGGTCAGGAGACGATGTGGCCTGGTCCTTCTCAACTCGAGAAGTTGATGCGGCCTGGTCTGGTCGGGATGGGGAAGACGATGCACCCAGATCCTTCTCGACTGGATAAGATGCTGCAGCCTGTCCTGGTTAGGCCGGGGTAGGCAGTGTAGCCTGGTTTTTCTTGGTTGGGAAGACAGTGCAGCCTGGTCTGGTCTGGCCGGGACGATGGTGCGGTCTGGTCAGCAAAGTGTGTCAGAATCCAGATTGCAGTGGTCTGGGAGAGTCCTGGTACCATCTCTGCCATCGACGCCCATTGCTTGTGGGCCCGTATGACTGCCACCTTTTATCATCTCCGTCTGCAATTCCGCAATCTTCCGGAACTGCTGTGCCCACATCGTCCAGCACAGCTGCTGGACCTCTGCCTCTAGCCTTTCTGCCGTCCAGGCCCCGGAGTGACCTGGTTTGTTCTCCTGGTCATTTGGAGTTGACATTCTCCTGGTGAGTCTTGGAGCATTCTGCCACAGGGCTTTTGGTCTCCCTGCTTCCAGTTTTGTT
Organism: Anomaloglossus baeobatrachus; assembly: GCF_048569485.1. Lineage (NCBI taxonomy): Eukaryota > Metazoa > Chordata > Amphibia > Anura > Aromobatidae > Anomaloglossus > Anomaloglossus baeobatrachus. The sequence goes on from NC_134355.1 coordinate 610,041,743, forward strand.
TTACATGTTGCACACTCCCCGGGGGCGGGGTTTATTTTCGCACCCTGTTCTCCACAGTGATGGCGCAGTTAGTTTTTCCCACAAAATGGCGGCAGTTTCACAATTCACAAAAACAGTCCATAAGGTGCACGTCACCTGTTGTGAACGGGTCGAGTCCAATCCTGTTTGTGACGCCAAGTAAGCTGACTCGCCCCAGGGCTATGGGGTACTCGGTCCCAGGTGGTTTAATGGGATGTGTCACTGGGTGGCCGTTGCCCAGTTCTGTGACCCTGGGGGTCACTTTAAAAGGGTTATGTACAAGGAAAATTTTAAAAAAGTTTATGTCGTGATGCCACTTGCGGGTTGAGGTTATAGAGATAGAACCGCCGCTGCACAGTCTCTTCGATGGTGCTGATGTTGATGGCAGCCTGGATATTGGGCCCTCCGCAAGTAGGACCGAGGCCCCAGGGGGTAGGTGATGGAGTTAGGCACCGGAAAGAAGGTAGGTCACACAGGGGGTTGCAGTGTAACTGGTTCTCTTTACTCACAGTGGCTGGTAACTGGTACCCAGAGGAAGGCTGGTGTTCACCTCTGAAAGCAAAGAGATCCAGAAGAATCAGCAAGGATCGTGAGTGGCCACCTCTGGTCAAAGTTCATTAGTAGAGATGAGCGAACTGATCGCGGTTCGGCTCGAGCTCGGTTCGCCGAACCGAGGTCTGGTTCGAGTTCGGGTCGACGAACCGGTTCGGCGAACCACTCAAACCCATAGGAAACGATGGGAGGCAATCACAAAAACATAAAAACGCATTATAAATGTACACATACAGTCAATAAACATTGCCATAACACTTACCTGTCCCTGGGATGCGTCCTGCTTTTCCTCCTGATAATCGCTGCGTCCTCCTGTTAACCAGCAGTGATGCAGGACCTACGTGACATCATCAAAATAGCATGTGACCAGTCACGTGTCTGTTATCTCATTGGCTACAGACTGGTCACATGACTATAACGCGTCATGTAGGACCTGTCATTGCATCTCTCAGTTACACGGTGCACGTTTGTGTATCGCCGTGTACCGGCGACATGCTCTAGCACACGTTCGACTCCCCGCTCTGCTTCCCCGTACCCTTAAGGTACCGTCACACTAAGTGACGCTCCAGCAATCCCACCAGCAACCTGACCTGGCAGGGATCGCTGGAGCATCGCTACAAGGGTTGCTGGTGAGCTGTCAAACAGGTAGATCTCACCAGCAACCAGTGGCCAGCCCCCAGCCAGCAGCGCTGTGTGGAAGCATGCTTCGCTTGGCAACTAAGGTAAATATCGGGTAACCAACCCGAGATTTACCTTGGTTACCAGCGCACACTGCTTAGCGCTGGCTCCCTGCACTCCTAGCCAGAGTACACATCGGGTTAATTTAACCCGATGTGTAGTCTGGCTATGTGTGCAGGGAGCCGGCACTGGCAGCGTGAGAGCGGTGGACGCTGGTAACTACGGTAAACATCGGGTAACCAAGGAAAGGGCTTCTTGGTTACCCGATGTTTACCGTAGTTACCAGCGTCCGCACAAGCCAGCTCCTGACCGACTGACACAGCCGGTCAATAACGGAGATCACCGTTGCCATAGCTTGGTAGCGGTGACGGGGATGCCCCGCTACCAGCACGCAGCGGCACCGGGATCACGTAATCGGAGCAGCGTTGCTATGGCAACCCATGCCACTGCTTACAGCCGGGAGCCTGTGGTCACTCTCACAGAGTGATTTCTGCATGGAGCACAGTGTCTTCCCCCATGCAGCTGTGCTGTCTGATGGAGCAGACAGAGCTGCATATGTTGAAGGGGAAAGAAGGCAGAAGAGTCGGATTGTGGAGGGGTGACAGGGGGTAATAAACATGGAGTCTCTAAGTGTGTCTGTGTATTTATTTCTATTAAAGTATTTTTTTTCTGTGTGGTGTTTTTTTTTAACCCTTTATTGGAGATTCTTAATGGCCGGGTCAAACGTGCCTGACATTAAGAATCTCTGACTTAATACTAGCTAGTAAAACAAAGCCAGTATTAACTCATGATTTCCCAACAAGCCACCCGGCTTCAGGGCTGTTGGAAGAGTTGGATACAGCGCCAGATGATGGAACTTCTATGAGAGCGCCATTTTCTGGGGCGGCTGCAGACTGCAATTCGCAGCAGAGGTGCCCAGAAACCTCGGGCTAACCTGTGCTGTGGATTCCAATCCCCCAGCTGCCTAGTTGTACAAGGCTGGACACAAAAATGGGGCAAAGATAACGTCGTTTTTTTTTTTTTTTATTATTTCATAAAATTCATGAATTAAGTAAAAAAAGGACTTCCCTATATTTGTAGTTCCAAGCCGGGTACAAATAGGCAGCTGGGGGTTGGGGGCATCCCGTAGCTGCCTGCTGTACCTGGCTAGCATACAAAAATATGGCGAAGCGCACGTCATTTTTTTTGTAGTTTTTTGGCAAAAAAAAAAAAAAATGCTTCCCTGGATTTTCCATTGCCAGTGAAGGTAACACCAAGCAGTGGGGTTTAGCAGCCAGTAGCTGCTTGGATTACCCTTAGCTAGCAATAAAAAAAATGAAGCGGGAGCCAATATATATATTTTTAAATTATTTATTTAAATAACTAAAAACAAAAAGGGCTTCCCTGTATTTTGATTGCCTGACATGACAGTGCTGTAAAAATAAATTTTTTAAAAAAATGGCATAGCGCTCCGCGGTATTTTTGATTCTCAGTGCAGATAAAGCAGACAGCTGTGGGTTGCCACCCCCATCTGCCTGGCGTTACCTTGGCTGGCGATCAAAATACAGGGAAGCCCATTCATTTTTTCTATTTAAAAAATAGTTAAAAAAAAAATGATGTTGGGTCCCCACATTTTTGATAGCCAGCTAGGGTAAAGCAGACGGCTTTAGCCTGAAAACCACAGCTGGCAGCTTTACCGTGGTTGGGGATCCAATGTGGAGGTCACCCCAGGCTCTTTTTTTATAATTATTTTATAAATATTAATAATTACAAAAAAAAAGTAGGGTCCCCACCAAATTGGATCACCAACAGCCAAGGTAAAGCGTACAGCTGTGGTCTGGTATTCTCAGGGTGGGAAGGTCCATAGTTATTGGGCCTTCACAGCCTAAAAATAGCAGGCCGCAGGCACCCCAGACATGGCGCATCCACTAGATGTGCTAATTCTGGCGCTTCACCCCAGCTCATCCCGTGCCCTGGTGCAGTGGCAAACGGGGTAATAAATGGGGTTGATACTAGCTGTAAAGTCACCTGACATCAAGCCCAGCAGTTTGTGATGTCATGGCGTCTATCAGATACCCGACATCATAAACTGTCAGTACTAACAAAAAAAATTGACAAAAAAAATTTATTTGAAAAAACAATCCCCAAAACATTTCCTCTTTCACCAATTTATTGTAAGAAAAAAAATAAGGGGGTCCGACGACCCTGGACCGTCTAGAATATGGGGGGAGACACTCAGGGAACGTATCCCCCATTTTCTAGGAGTGCAGACCCTCCATGTGAGGAGTGTGGGTGCAATGAATCTGCACTCACTCTCCCCGAGTCCACAGCAGCAGAGTCCATGTTGTAACGGTTGGTACCAAAGCTGCAATGCCCTGCTCATGAGGTAAGGGCATGCCTAATCAGGAGAACTATTCTACATTTTCAAATATTGGTATTTGCTGATATTATTGCTATTCCACCTACTATATATTGGGGATAGGATCTTGGAGATAGAATACCCTTTTAAGTCCAGTTATCCAGCTGAATGAATACTAAACAACAGAGCTCGCTATTTAGATGTGTTTTCTTGTAGCGTATAACGGACTCTCATGTTTGGTAGTCGTTCAGCAGGGCAGCTATAAAATCAAATACCTCCATTTGGAAATGTAGTATATAGCTCTCCTGATCAACTATGTTCCTTACCTCATGAGCAGGGCATTGCAGTAATAATAATAATTTATTCATTTATATAGCGCTATTAATTCCATAGCTTTGCATACATTGGGAACACTGTCCCCTTGGGGCTCACAATCTAAATTCCCTATCTGTATGTCTTTGGAGTGTGGGAAGAAACCCACACAAACACGGGGAGAACATACAAACTCCTTGTAGATGGTGTCCTTTGTGGGAATTGAACCCAGGACCTCAGCGCTGCAAGACTGCAGTGCTAACCACTGAGCCACCGTGCCGCCCATTTAGCTTACAGATGCATAACCACCACTCACTGTGTCTGAACACAGGAAGCTGAGCTGTCAGGTGCTCTGTGCATGCGGCAGCGTCTATTGTGAAGGAGAGGGCCGCGGGGGATCAACGCTGCACAGGTACCGTGAGCACCGGGGAACACCGGTGGGGTTATAGGGGGTGACCTGGCAGGGCCTGGGGAGGAGTTTTCTGTCGCATGTGTCATGGCACATGCGACAGAAATCAGAGGAGTAGGGTGAATGCGGCTGGCGCGCTTCTGTGCGCGCTGCCATCTTGGATTTCCGGGAGGGGGTAGGGGGGGCACTTTGGCGACACCGGGGGACTGGGGAGGAGATTTATCATGTTTGTTCATGCCAGATGGGAGATAAATAATTTTTTACCAACGCTGTCATATACTGTAATGTGATCATCGGTATACGGTGTATACCGGTGATCACGTGAGCGGGGACCGGAAAAAACGCCTAAATCATGATCTCCAGGGTCTCAGCTACCCCCTGAAACCCCGGAGATTTTCTGACGCTGGGGGGCGCTATTCACTTATTTCTGCCTGCTGTTTATAAACGGCAGATCAGAATAAGGCTATATTCACACGACCGATCCGTTTTTGCGGTCCGCAAAAAACGGTTCGTTTTTTTTATGGGTGCATCAATGTGGCATCCGTTTCTGTTCCATATACGGTCCGTATGTCATCCGTGTGCCTTCAGTTTGTTTGCGTACTGCAAAAAAACTAAAAGGAGGGAAAATATATACATTTACCCAGGATCTGTGGTGCCCTGGATCCCCAGGGGTCACAGGTAACAACACACAACACCACACACACCCCCACCCCAGTGAGGCACCAGCAGCCAACAAGTCCTGAACGCCTCCCTCAGGTCTAGCAAGGCACACCAGGTGGGCGGAGCCAGGCGGATAGGCACGCCCTCCAAGGAGTCTGCTGGCCTGAGGCAGTGGCGTGGTGGTGGCCGTCTCCAGGAGTTCAGTCAGGGACTGAACTGCGGAACCATAGGGATCGAGAAGAGGGTGGTGACCCTTCTGACCCGAACCGGGGAGCTAACAAGTCAACCAGAGCACCAGGCAGGGTACTCAGACCCCGTTCTAGCCCAGAAGCATCCGGGCTCAGACAAATCTATTGATTGCGGTCTGGACCTCAGGGGTTAATTCCCACACAAAGTCCCGATAGACGGTAACAGCCCACCGATTCCAGATAAGAGCCACCGCCAAGGGCCAGAGATCCAAATGTCCAGCGCCTGCGGGCAAAAGGGATCCTCCGGTACCCAAAAGCCGGGGAGCGGGCTACCGTTGCTGAAGCATAGGAGTCACTATAGCGAATTTAAAGGTGCAGGAGAAAGGCGACATCACCAACCTCACTGGGGACACACGCAGCCGGCTGCAGGCACCGATCTACACCGAACTTGGTTTACCATTGACTCTGTGTGATTTAATCGTGAGTACACCAGTGCCATCAGGCACCACGCTGCAAGCGAGCCCCTGCATCCTGCAATCCCCGTTCCTGCCACCTGACCCCGGGACTAACAAACCCTCTACCCATGGAGAGGTCAACACCTAGCTGCGACCCACCACCGATCCCGGAAGAGCCCCCGCAACCTCACAGCAGCGGTGGTGCCCATCACCTCACCACGACCTGTGGGTGGCGTCACGAACTGTTACCGGTCACCGCGGCTCCGGCCGTGAAACTGGTCCACCCCAAACCAAACAACTAAACCCCCCCCCTTTCCAGAGCGACGTGGCCCCCGGTCCGGAGGCGCTCGAGCCACCGACAACCCGAGCCCGGATCCGAGCGGCTCGGCGGAGAGCAGCCGAGCCCCCAGGGCAGTACAGATCCATAGCTTCAACCTACATGAGACGGTCACATGTTCACTCCAGTGCCATTTTCTACTGCTTTTCACAGCGTGGAGCGCTCTGGTGATTTTCTTGTGCTTGTACACTTCATATCAGTATTTTCTGTCATTATAATGGCAGAAAGACACATAAGGTCCCACTCTCCTGCATTTTGTAATTTTGCACCCTTTGGTGCCTTTCATGTGGCACTAAGGGGTGCTTAGCCTTGTATTTAGCCAAAAAAATGAAAAAAAATGACGTGGGGTTCCCCCTATTTTTGTAGCCAGCTAGGGTAAAGCAGACGGCTGCAGCCTGCAGACCACAGCTGGCAGCTTCACCTTGGCTCGTAATCCAAAACTGAGGGCACCTCACGCTATTTTAAATTAAATAAATAATTTTTAAAAAAAAACACGTGGGGGTCCCCCCAAAATTGGATCACCAGCCAAGGTAAAGCAAACAGCTGGGGTCTGATATTCTCAGACTAGGGAGGCCCATGGTTATTGGACTCTCCCCAGCCTAAAAATAGCAGGCCACAGCCGACCCAGAAGTGGTACATCCATTAGATGCGCCAATCCTGGTGCTTCACCCCAGCTCATCCCGTGCTCTGGTGCGGTGGCAAACGGGGTAATATATGGGGTTAATACCAGACGTGTAATGTCACCTGGCATCAAGCCCTGGGGTTAGTGATGTCACGCGTCTATCAGATACCCGACATCACCAACCCAGTCAGTAATAAAAAAAAATAGACGACAAACACATTTTTATTTGAAAAAACACTGCCCAACACATTGGCTCTTTCACCAATTTATTAGAAAGAAAAACAAATCCAGGTCTGCTGTAATCCAAGGGGTTCCCATGACGATCCACACTGTCCCAGTTAATGAAGAGCAGGATGTTCCCCATTGGCTGGGAGAGCAATGCAGTGACCTGAGCTAACATCAATGGGTCAGCCCAGGTCACTGCAGGGGATGACAAGTGCTGCTGTCAGCGAGGTACATTACCTGCGCTGATCTCCTGCACTGCTGACAGCGTCTGTCACTGACTTCAATGACCTTCACAGCCAAGTATCGCGAGCGGCCCGTGACGTCACCGCTAGTCACAGTCTTCGGTCGGAAGCGAGAGAAGGTGATGTGACAAGCGGTGGCCATGGAGGACAGTGACAGCGCTGAGGTCGGGAGGGCGGGACTTCATCACCGCAGGTAAGCCG